>NC_069499.1:285557122-285853357 GCF_027579735.1 Bombina bombina
TCTGGTCCAATAAAGGAACATAGGAGTTACTATGAGAAAAAGCCTCCATCGCAATTCATCCACATAACTGAAAGATATTGGAAGTGTAAATTTTAGTACTAAAATTAATAGATCACAATTATTGCTGAGGGAATAGAAACTAGCACAAGAAGGACATGTCATAATACAGGATCATGGACCCTCATTATTAATCTGGATATATGGACTCCCATTATAGGTGGCATTGCCACCCTGTATGGACATTGAGACCTCTTGGTTGCAAGGTGCCCAATTAAAAAAACAGAATTTATGCTTACCTGATAAATTACTTTCTCCAACGGTGTGTCCGGTCCACAGCGTCATCCATAACTTGTGGGAATATTCTCCTCCCCAACAGGAAATGGCAAAGAGCACAGCAAAAGCTGTCCATATAGTCCCTCCCAGGCTCCGCCCCCCCCAGTCATTCGACCGATGGACAGGAGAAAAAAAGGAGAAACTATAGGGTGCCGTGGTGACTGTAGTTAAAGAAAGAAATTTATCAAACCTGATTAAAAAACCAGGGCGGGCCGTGGACCGGACACACCGTTGGAGAAAGTAATTTATCAGGTAAGCATAAATTCTGTTTTCTCCAACATTGGTGTGTCCGGTCCACGGCGTCATCCATAACTTGTGGGAACCAATACCAAAGCTTTAGGACACGGATGAAGGGAGGGAGCAAATCAGGTTACCTAAACAGAAGGCACCACGGCTTGCAAAACCTTTCTCCCAAAAATAGCCTCCGAAGAAGCAAAAGTATTAAATTTGTAGAATTTGGCAAAAGTGTGCAGAGAAGACCAAGTCGCTGCCTTACATATCTGATCAACAGAAGCCTCGTTCTTGAAGGCCCATGAGGAAGCCACAGCCCTAGTAGAGTGAGCTGTGATTCGTTCAGGAGGCTGCCGTCCGGCAGTCTCGTAAGCCAATCGGATGATGCTTTTCAGCCAAAAGGAAAGAGAGATAGCAGTAGCTTTTTGACCTCTCCTCTTGCCAGAATAAACGACAAACAGTGAAGACGTTTGTCTGAAATCCTTTGTTGCTTCTAAATAGAACTTTAAAGCACGGACTACATCTAAATTGTGTAACAAACGTTCCTTCTTTGAAACTGGATTCGGGCACAAAGAAGGCACAACTATTTCCTGGTTAATATTTTTGCTGGAAACAACTTTTGGAAGGAAACCAGATAGGGTGGATTACACTGCAGAGCAGATAATTCAGAAACTCTTCTAGCAGAAGAAATAGCAACCAAAAACAGAACTTTCCAAGATAACAACTTGATATCTATGGAATGCAAGGGTTCAAACGGAACCCCTTGAAGAACTGAAAGAACTAAATTTAGACTCCAAGGAGGAGTCAAAGGTCTGTAAACAGGCTTGATCCTGACTAAATATGGATCAAATATAGAGGCGCTGGTCTTGGATCTCGTATACACTGAAGAAAGAAACTTAACTTGTGATTTGCAGGAGTTAACAACAAATTAATGTGCAGTATACTCACTCCGAAAATTTCAGAGTTCGGCTTCTTTAAAAGGATCTTGGTCCCAGTTTTCCCACACTGTGTTTTAGTATCTGTAGATAATAAAATTGCAATGCAGGTAATTGTATCTTTTATGTGATAAAATGTGCAATATACTCACTCCGATAAATTCGGAATCCGGCTCCTCAAAAGGTGGTATAAGCTTGAAATTACTTCCAAAAAGGCAGCAAAATATTTGTTGTTGCATACAAATATTTATTAAAACATGATTAAAAAGCTCTTATTTGTCTTGGCTCTACGCGTTTCAACGATTGAATCGTCTTTTTCAAGAGCAATAAAAAACAATTGGAAGTGCTCTTTTTTATTGCTCTTGAAAAAGACGATTCAATCGTTGAAACGCGTAGAGCCAAGACAAATAAGAGCTTTTTAATCATGTTTTAATAAATATTTGTATGCAACAACAAATATTTTGCTGCCTTTTTGGAAGTAATTTCAAGCTTATACCACCTTTTGAGGAGCCGGATTCCGAATTTATCGGAGTGAGTATATTGCACATTTTATCACATAAAAGATACAATTACCTGCAGTGCAATTTTATTATCTACAGATACTAAAACACAGTGTGGGAAAACTGGGACCAAGATCCTTTTAAAGAAGCCGAACTCTGAAATTTTCGGAGTGAGTATACTGCACATTAATTTGTTGTTAACTCCTGCAAATCACAAGTTAAGTTTCTTTCTTCAGTGTATACGAGATCCAAGACCAGCGCCTCTATATTTGATCCATATTTCTACTCACAGTCCTGTTTGGGAGAGACTGTTAGAGGGCAGCGGTCACCTAAGAGGGGAGTATTGTGCTCTATTCTAGTCATCCTGTACATTGTGTTGTTAACATCTAACATATTTGTATAGCTTTTGTTTATCATTGATCCTGACTAAAGCCTGTACAAAAGCTTGAACATCTGGCACAGCTGCCAGTCGTTTGTGTAACAAGACAGATAGAGCAGAAATCTGTCCTTTTAGAGAACTCGCTGACAATCCCTTATCCAAACCTTCTTGTAGAAAGGAAAGGATCCTGGGAATTTTAATCTTACTCCATGAGAATCCCTTGGATTCACACCAACAGATATATCTTTTCCATATTTTATGGTAAATCTTTCTAGTCACAGGTTTTCTGGCTTGTACCAGAGTATCTATCACGGAATCCGAAAACCCACGCTTAGATAAAATCAAGCGTTCAATTTCCAAGCAGTCAGCTGGAGAGAAACTAGGTTTGGATGTTCGAATGGACCTTGTACTTGAAGATCCTGTCTCAAAGGTAGCTTCCATGGTGGAGCCGATGACATATTCACCAGGTCTGCATACCAAGTCCTGCGTGGCCACGCAGGAGCTATCAAAATCACTGAGGCCTTCTCCTGTTTGATCCTGGCTACCAGCCTGGGAATGAGAGGGAACAGTGGAAACGCATAAGCTAGGTTGAAGGCCCAAGGCGCCACTAATGCATCCACTAGAGTCGCCTTGGGATCCCTGGATCTGGACCCGTAGCAAGGAACCTTGAAGTTCTGACGAGACGCCATCAGATCCATGTCTGGAATGCCCCATAATTGGGTCAACTGGGCAAACACCTCCGGGTGAAGTTCCCACTCCCCCGGATGAAAAGTCTGACAACTCAGATAATCCGACTCCCAGTTGTCTACTCCTGGGATGTGGATTGCAGATAGGTGGCAGGAGTGATCCTCCGCCCATTTGATGATTTTGGACACCTCTCTCATCGCCAGAGAACTCCTTGTTCCCCCCTGATGGTTGATGTAGGCAACAGTCGTCATGTTGTCTGATTGGAATCTTATGAATCTGGCCTTTGCTAGTTGAGGCCAAGCCTGGAGAGCATTAAATATCGCTCTCAGTTCCAGAATGTTTAATCGGGAGAAGAGACTCTTCCCGAGACCATAGGCCCTGAGCTTTCAGGGAGTCCCAGACCGCGCCCCAGCCTAATAGACTGGCGTCGGTCGTGACGATGACCCACTCTGGTCTGCGGAAGCTCATTCCCTGGGACAGGTGATCCTGGGTCAGCCACCAACGGAGTGAGTCTCTGGTCTTCTGATCTACTTGAATCACTGGGGACAAGTCTGTATAGTCCCCATTCCACTGTTTGAGCATGCACATTTGTAATGGTCTTAGATGAATTTGAGCAAAAGGAATTATGTCCATTGCTGCAACCATCAACCCTACTACTTCCATGCACTGAGCTATGGAAGGCCGTAGAATAGAGTGAAGAACTTGACAAGCATTTAGAAGCTTTGACTTTCTGACATCTGTCAGGAAAATCTTCATTTCTAAAGAATCTATTATTGTCCCCAAGAAGGGGACTCTTGTCGACGGAGACAGGGAACTTTTTTCTATGTTCACCTTCCACCCGTGAGATCTGAGAAAGGCTAGAACAATGTCTGTGTGAGCCTTTGCTTTGGAAAGAGACGACGCTTGAATTAGGATGTCGTCCAAGTAAGGTGCCACTGCAATGCCCCTTGGTCTTAGAACCGCTAGAAGGGACCCGAGCACCTGTGTGAAAATCCTTGGAAAAGTGGCTAGCCCGAATGGGAGAGCCACGAACTGGTAATGTTTGTCCAGAAAGGCGAACCTTAGGAACTGATGATGATCTTTGTGGATAGGAATATGTAGATACGCATCCTTTAAATCCACGGTAGTCATAAATTGACCCTCCTGGATTGTAGGTAAAATCGTTCGAATAGTTTCCATTTTGAACGATGGCACTCTGAGAAATTTGTTTAGAATTTTTAAATCCAGAATTGGTCTGAAAGTTCCCTCTTTTTTGGGAACTACAAACAGATTTGAGTAAAACCCCAGACCTTGTTCCACAGTTGGAACTGGGTGTATCACTCCCATTTTTAACAGGTTTTCTACACTTTTAAATTTTAAACAGGGCACACTTTATTACTGAATATGTGAAAAACTATGAAGGAATTATTCAATCTTTCACCACAGTGTCTTAAAGCATTCAAAGCATTGCACCTCAAATTTCAGGCTGTTAACCCTTAAAATGTGGAAACCGGAGCCGTTTACAGTTTTAACCCCCTTACAGTCCCAGCCCCAGCCTTTGCTGCGACTTCACCAAACCCAGGGGAGTATACGATACCAAATGAAGCCTTCTAGGAACCTTTTCAACTAATTCCAGACCCACACACATGCAGCTGCATGTACTGCTCTCAAAAGTAACTGCGCAGTAATGGCGCGAAAATGAGGCTCTGCCTACTACAGAGAAAGGCCCTTCCTGACTGGGAAGGTGTCTAAACCAGTGCCTGACGTAAAAAAACGTTCCCCAAAGTTAAAAAGTGTGAATATCAACATCAAACTGTATAAAATGCCTAAATAAAGCAATCGATCTAGCCCATAAAAGTGTCTACCAGTTTTATAGCCCAAATTAAGCCCTTTATTCTGTTTGAGACTAAGAAAATGGCTTACCGATCCCCATGAGGGGAAAAATGACAGCCTTCCAGCATTACACAGTCTTGTTAGAAATATGGCTAGTCATACCTTAAGCAGAAAAGTCTGCCAACTGCTCCCCCCAACTGAAGTTCTCATCTCAACAGTCCTGTGTGGGAACAGCAATCGATTTTAGTTACTGCTGCTAAAATCATACTCCTCTCACAAACAGAACTCTTCATCTTTTTCTGTTTCAGAGTAAATAGTACATACCAGCACTATTTTAAAATAACAAACTCTTGATAGTAGAATAAAAACTACAACTAAACACCACATACTCTTCACCATCTCCGTGGAGATGCTACTTGTTCAGAGCGGCAAAGAGAATGACTGGGGGGGGGGGGCGGAGCCGGGGAGGGACTATATGGACAGCTTTTGCTGTGCTCTTTGCCATTTCCTGTTGGGGAGGAGAATATTCCCACAAGTTATGGATGACGCCGTGGACCGGACACACCAATGTTGGAGAAATCCATCTTGCTTCCTTTTTCAAAAGGATTGTTGCTCTGTCGCCTCCCCTTCTCAATATTGGAACATGATCAATTATCCGGAATCTCATGTCGGTTATTGAATGTCCGGATTCAAGGAACTGGTTGGTCTGATTTTTCATTGTTGATGGCAGATCTGATGCTATACCGGTGACTGGCCATCCTGGTCCTGGCGTCGTCGGTAGTCTTCCCGGTATAGTATTTGCCACAAGGATAATTCAAAAGGTATACAATGTGCGTGGTGGTACAGGTCACAGCATGCTTGATTTTATATTTCTTTCTACGTTCAGGGTGCTGGAAATATGTGCCAGTAATCATCACATTGCATGTGACGAATCCCAGACATCGGTAGCAGCCTGCTTTCCTCCCAAGCAAGGTGGTCTGTGTGTTATCTGCTAGATCAGTTCTCATCAAGAGGTCTCTAAGCCTGCGACCTCTTCTATAGCCAACCCGTGGCTCTCTCCACTTACTGAAAGGTAGGGTGTGGTCAGCCTCCAGTAGTTTCCACTCCTCCTTCAGAGTTTTAACAATCAATTTTTTGTCGGTGTGTAAGTGGTCACAAAGGTCATTTGATGTGACTGAGGACTGTCCGAAATCTTCATTGTTTCATGGGTGCTTGCGAGTGTGCGCATTTCTGTTAGCACCTTCCGATTATATCCTCTCTCGATAAAGCGTTGTGTCATCTCTTCTAGCTGGATGGAGCATTTCTCTTCATCTGTGTTAATTCTTATTACACGTTGATACTGTGCTTTTGGGATGTTCTTGATTAGAATGGGTTGGTGGCAACTGTGGGCGTGTAGAATTGAGTTTCGATCAGTCACCTTTCTATAAAGAGTGGTTCCCAATTTCATACCATTCTTAAAGAATCTCACATCAAGGTAGTCGACCACATCGTGGCTAGTAGTAGAGCCAAATCTGATTGTGCTGTTTATTTCGTTAAGAGTATTGATCCAAGTATTCAATGTGTCTTGCCATATCAGGAACAAGTCATCAATATAGCGACAGTAATATTTAATTTCTTGTTTCTCAAATACCTTAAGTGAATTAACTTCATAATCAGCCATGAAGAGATTGGCTAGCGATGGGGCCACATTTTACCCCATCGCCATGCCCAAGATTTGCAGATAGTAGGTTTTGTCGAATCGGAAATAGTTTTCAGTAAGACTCATGTCAAGCAGCTCAATCAGTACCTCCTCAGAGGGGCCAATATATGGTGTTTGCCTTAGACATTTGGCCACTGCTGCTATACCTGATGAGTGCGGAATAACAGTATACAAACTTGAAACGTCAAGTGTGGTTAGAATGTCCATTGGTTTGATATCTGTAAGTTGCAATATCTGAGCCATGAAATCTGTGGAGTCACGTATGTATGACTTTTGTTGCTTCAACCAAGGTTGCAAAAAGGAGTCCACAAATTCTGCCAGTGGTTGGAGCAGGGAACCTCTGGCAGACACAATTGGCCTACCAGGCAGGTTTTGTATGTCCTTGTGTATCATGTGAAGTGTATACAATATGGGCACCACTGGATAATCCCTTTTGAGGAAACTGTAGTGATTCTGTGGGATCTGTCCCTCATCCAGCCAACGTTTAAAGGTGACATCAATCTTCTTTTTAAGTCGTATCGTAGGATCACTTGGTAGAGGATGATATGTGTTACTATCTGATAACTGTCCCATGATCTCTGCCTTATAATCAGAGGTGTTCATGACTACTATACCCCCGCCTTTGTCAGCGGGGCATATGACTATGGAGCAGTCCTTTTGCAGAGAACCAATGGCCAGTCTTTCCTCTTTGGTTAAGTTGTCGGACCATCGTTGTGCTGATCTTTTGGGTACCTGTTCCGTTAGGTAATTTGTAAACGTCTTGATGGTGGCATTGTTGGAGTGAGGATCAAAACGCCCTTTGGGTTTGAACCTATCTGCATCTTCATTGGAAATACCAAAATATTCCTTTAATCTGAAATTTCTCCCAAATTTTTGAATATCAATATATAGATCGAATTCATCTTTCTTGGTAGCTGGTACAAATGATAAACCTTTATTGAGCAAATTCGTCTCGGCCTCATTTAGTATGTGATTACGGATATTGAAGACCATGTTTGTGGTTACATCTGTATGGGAGGGCGGCGGGCGGTGCCCCCCCCCCTCCTCGTGTGCGGCCTTGGCCTCGGCCTAAAAAACTATTCCCAGAGCTAGGTGGTAATAGTGCAGCATTGTTTCTGGAATTATCCCACTATTGGTATCCTCTGCCACCTCTGGACCGCGTGATGACCCCACTAGAGGCACCTTCAGTAGCACCCTGGCTGTTATCTGGATCAGAGCTGTCGCCGGAACTGGAATCAACTGTGGTCATGTTCTTCTTTGTGAATCTCCTTTCACGTCGGGGGCGGATCGCCCGTCTGTCCTCTGGTGCCATCATCCATCTGTAGATGGTCTTGTATGAGTAGTCTTGATTAACAGTCTGTAATTTCCTATTCTTGAACGCTATCAGTTCTTGTTTGCAAGTTTTTAATGGGATGTCCAATTTACTTATCCAATCTGTATTAGTGTCTGATCTTAGAGTGGATCATTTTTCTGTTTCATATGCGATTATTTCGGTCTTTATCTCTTTAAGAAGCCGACCAACCTCTCTTATTACTAAGAGCATCAGGTCAAAGGAGCATTTATTCAGAATTTTGCACCAGTTGATGCAAAATTCAGTATTGGCTCGTCCGATGGTGGGCACATTCCTTATCCTGAACCCCCTTGGGATTATCCGTTGTTTGTTATAATCGGATAGATATGTGCCATGCAGGTTCAAATCAATCTCTGTTTGTTTCAGTTTTATTAAGGTGTTGTATAATGATTGGTAAGACTCCTCCACTTGCTGTTCCTCTATAGAACCAAAACGGATGTTTTCAGCATCTTCATCTGTAAAGGTGAAAATGTCCTCATTTTTATCTTCCAAGGTGATGATAGGTACAATTCCTTCCCTTTCTACTTTTTATGTGCCATTCTTAACAAAGATGACCTCCATGGAACCCACTACTAGTGATGTACCTATCATCACCTTGGAGGATAAAAATGAGGAAATTTTCACCTTTACAGATGAAGATGCTGAAAACATCCGTTTTGGTTCTATAGTGGAACAGCAAGTGGAGGAGTCTTACCAATCATTATACAACACCTTAATAAAACTGAAACAAACAGAGATTGATTTGAACCTGCATGGCACATATCTATCCGATTAAAACAAACAACGGATAATCCCAAGGGGGTTCAGGATAAGGAATGTGCCCACCATCGGACGAGCCAATACTGAATTTTGCATCAACTGGTGCAAAATTCTGAATAAATGCTCCTTTGACCTGATGCTCTTAGTAATAAGAGAGGTTGGTCAGCTTCTTAAAGAGATAAAGACCGAAATAATCGCATATGAAACAGAAAAATTATCCACTCTAAGATCAGACACTAATACAGATTGGATAAGTACATTGGACATCCCATTAAAAACTTGCAAACAAGAACTGATAGCGTTCAAGAATAGGAAATTACAGACTGTTAATCAAGACTACTCATACAAGACCATCTACAGATGGATGATGGCACCAGAGGACAGACGGGCGATCCGCCCCCGACGTGAAAGGAGATTCACAAAGAAGAACATGACCACAGTTGATTCCAGTTCCGGCGACAGCTCTGATCCAGATAACAGCCAGGGTGCTACTGAAGGTGCCTCTAGTGGGGTCATCACGCGGTCCAGAGGTGGCAGAAGATACCAATAGTGGGATAATTCCAGAAACAATGCTGCACTATTACCACCTAGCTCTGGGAATAGTTTTTTAGGCCGAGGCCAAGGCCGCACACGAGGGGGGGGGGGCACCGCCCGCCGCCCTCCCATACAGATGTAACCACAAACATGGTCTTCAATATCCGTAATCACATACTAAATGAGGCCGAGACGAATTTGCTCAATAAAGGTTTATCATTTGTACCAGCTACCAAGAAAGATGAATTCAATCTATATATTGATATTCAAAAATTTGGGAGAAATCTCAGATTAAAGGAATATTTTGGTATTTCCAATGAAGATGCAGATAGGTTCAAACCCAAAGGGCGTTTTGATCCTCACTCCAACAATGCCACCATCCAGACGTTTACAAATTACCTAACGGAACAGGTACTCAAAAGATCAGCACAACGATGGTCCGACAACTTAACCAAAGAGGAAAGACTGGCCATTGGTTCTCTGCAAAAGGACTGCTCCATAGTCATATGCCCCGCTGACAAAGGCGGGGGTATAGTAGTCATGAACACCTCTGATTATAAGGCAGAGATCATGGGACAGTTATCAGATAGTAACACATATCATCCTCTACCAAGTGATCCTACGATACGACTTAAAAAGAAGATTGATGTCACCTTGAAACATTGGCTGGACGAGGGACAGATCCCACAGAATCACTACAGTTTCCTCAAAAGGGATTATCCAGTGGTGCCCATATTGTATACACTTCCCAAGATACACAAGGACATACAAAACCCGAATGGTAGGCCAATTGTGTCTGCCAGAGGTTCCCTGCTCCAACCACTGGCAGAATTTGTGGACTCCTTTTTGCAACCTTGGGTGAAGCAACAAAAGTCATACATATGTGACTCCACAGATTTCATGGCTCAGATATTGCAACTTACAGATATCAAACCAACGGACATTCTAACCACACTTGACGCTTCAAGTTTGTATACTGTTATTCCGCACTCATCAGGTATAGCAGCAGTGGCCAAATGTCTAAGGCAAACACCATATATTGGCCCCTCTGAGGAGGTACTGATTGAGCTGCTTGACATGTGTCTTACTGAAAACTATTTCCGATTCGAAAAAACCTACTATCTGCAAATCTCGGGCACGTCGATGGGGTCAAATATGGCCCCATCGCTAGCCAATCTCTTCATGGCTGATTATGAAGTTAATTCACTTAAGGTATTTGAGAAACAAGAAATTAAATATTACTGTCGCTATATTGATGACTTGTTCCTGATATGGCAAGACGGTCCAGACACATTGAATACTTGGATCAATACTCTTAAAGAAATGAACAGCACAATCAGATTCAGCTCTACTACTAGCCACGATGTGGTCGACTACCTTAATGTGAGAGACTTTAAGAATGGTATGAAATTGGGAACCACTCTTTATAGAAAGGCGACTGATCGAAACTCAATTCTAAACGCCCACAGTTGCCACCAACCCATTCTAATCAAGAACATCCCAAAAGCACAGTATCAACGTGTAATAAGAAATAACACAGATGAAGAGAAATGCTCCATCCAGCTAGAAGAGATGACAACGCTTTATCGAGAGAGGATATAATCGGAAGGCGCTAACAGAAATGCGCACACTCGCAAGCACCCATGAAACAATGAAGATTTTGGACAGTCCTCAGTCACAACAAATGACCTTAGTGACCACTTACACACCCAACAAAAAATTGATTGTTAAAACTCTGAAGGAGGAGTGGAAACTACTGGAGACAGACCACATCCTACCTTTCAGTAAGTGGAGAGAGCCACGGGTTGACTATAGAAGAGGTTGCAGCCTTAGAGACCTCTTGATGAGAACTGATCTAGCAGATAACACACAGACCACCTGGCTTGGGAGGAAAGCAGGCTGCTACCGATGTCTGGGATGCGTCACATGCAATGCGATGATTACTGGCACATATTTCCAGCACTCTGAACGTAGAAAGAAATATAAAATCAAGCATGCTGTGACCTGTACCACCACGCACATTGTATACTTTTTGTATTATCCTTGTGGCAAATACTATACCAGAAAGACTACCGACGACGCCAGGACCAGGATGGCCAATCACCGGTATAGCATCAGATCTGCCATCAACAATGGAAAAATCAGACCAAACAGTTGCCCGCCACTTCCTTGAATCCAGACATTCAGTAACCAACAAGAGATTCCGGATAATTGATCATGTTCCAAGATTGAGAAGGGGAGGCGACAGAGCAAAAATCCTTTTGAAAAAGGAAGCAAGATGGATTTTTGAATTGGGCACCTTGCAACCAAGAGGTCTCAATGTCCATACGGGGTGGCAATGCTACCTATAATGGGAGTCCATCTATCCAGATTAATAATGAGGGTCCATGATCCTGTATTATGACATGTCCTTCTTGTGCTAGATTCTATTCCCTCAGCAATAATTGTGATCTATTAATTTTAGTACTAAAATTTACACTTCCAATATCTTTCAGTTATGTGGATGAATTGCGATGGAGGCTTTTTCTCATAGTAACTCCTATGTTCCTTTATTGGACCAGGTTAAGCTTAAATTTTTGTTTTTAACCAATGTTTTTATACACACTTTTTTTCCCTTGGCCCGCTGTTGACTAGGTGGTGAGCAAGTAAGACGTAGCATTTGACGATGACGATATTTGTACAAAGGTACTAGATTCTGTTTATATGAATCCCACAGTGTTGTCTTGATATAGAGACTGTGAATGTTTACTTGATATAGATATAGTGACAGTTTGTCTCCTCACTCTGATTGGAGTGTTTAATATAGGTGGTCTATTTTTATTCATTTATTTTAGATATTTAGAGGTGGATTTGGTATGATATCCTTGGTTTATGCTTGCTCTCACTTCTTTATTTTTTACGGGTCTACTGTCTCTACACCATTGATGTTACACTGTGTATGGGGGCTTAGGTTCCTTTTGTTCATATGGGGTGATATACCTTTAAGAGAATTTAGGCAGTTTTTTGGTCTGTAATGCTCATCCTGCTTTAGGATGATATATTTAGTCTAACTTTTCACAATAGATCTTATCTTTATGGATAAGGCTCACTGTCATATTTTTAGTTAGGTGTGTGTACATTTTCTTTTCTCTTTAGGCCGATTCGTTCTGAACGGTGCTCACTGTTTATTGAAAGTCTCGGTACCATTATTTTAGATGTTTATCTTGCGTTGTTTGAATTTCATGAACCCCCATCTACACGATTAAATAGGGCTCCATATGGGGATAGCTGTCTCACTATGATGCTCTGACGAATTGCGGTCTGATATTGCAATTCCTATGTGATAATGCGAGTTGTTTCCATATAACAGTAATATCTCTATAAGTGCCACATGATGATATTTTGACACATTGTTGTCTGACATTATACAGCCTATATGGTAAGGTGATTTGTCTTTTTCGGTGACGGCTTAGTATACGCTGCAATTTTAACTGATTGACATTTATGTGTATTAATAAATGGAGCCGACTTTGCGGTGATTCTATTGGCATAGGGCTGCCGATTTTTAGCCTATTAGAACTATGGGCGGGCATTATGAGCCTGAGTTATGATATCATTGGATCAGTTTGACATGTTAATGTTGTGTGGCTCAAGATTAGTATCCCATTGGATGGCGAGTTGTTTTGGATTTACACTGACGATCAATGTTTTGCTTTGCCTTGCAGGGTCAGCCACAGATCATGGGCGCATATCGGATTTGTTGTCAGTTAGATCACCCGGCCAGATGGTTAAGTATTACTAGTATCTTCACTTTTTTATTTACACGGACATAATATTTGCAGGCTAGTTATACCGGAAATGGTATTAATATCATCTGTTTGAGTGATGTTTATACATTACACGCTGCAGGATCTCATTGATATTGTCCTGAATCACTGACTAGATGTTTTTTTGACTCTATGCGTATTTGACAGGTTAGAAATGCAGGGAGGTGGTACTAGTGACACCCTTCGGTACGGCCAGTTTAATTGGTTGGTCTGTTAGGAAGTTTTGTATGAGCATGTATGATTGGTTAATTTAGTTTTGTATTTTAATGCTACTCGTAATGTTACTACAATAGTGTTCACACCTATATATGTTGCCTGTTGGCAGATGTCTTCTGCGGACCAAAGATGCTGTTTCTTTTCATATATTTCACATACTTTTTTTGCTTTTATTTATATGCACTTATGACACATGTAACTGCACATATTTTTAGCCTATCAGGTCAGTTTTACCTGGGTCATGATCCCATCAGGAGGCTTGTTTCTCCTGTCCTCATACACTATCTGCACTGATTGGTTCACAACACAGGGGAGGGTTCTATTTACCTTTATAAGTTTTCCATTTTGTATTGTTGTTTGTCAGAGGAAGGGACTGTTTGGTGTTCCGAAACGTCACTAATAAAATCTTTATTACACAGACGGCTAAAGTCCAGTGAGTGCTTATTCTATCTTTGAAACTATAGACATATCTTTACAGCACCCTGGCAGTTGATTACAGATGGTGAGAGTGCATACACCCACAAATTGAATATATATATATATATATATATATATATATATATATATATATATATATATATATATACTCTCCAAAAAGCAGGCAGCTCACTGGTCTTTGCAGTAAAACTAGAATTTATTACATCAGTTTAAAAAACAAACGTTTCGGCACTGCATTGTGCCTTTGTCAATGTTATACAACAAAAAGTACAAGGACAGAGTGCACCCAAGCACCTACTGATCCGGGGTGCTTGGGTGCACTCTGTCCTTGTACTTTTTGTTGTATAACATTGACAAAGGCACAATGCAGTGCCGAAACGTTTGTTATTTAAACTGATGTAATAAATTCTAGTTTTACTGCAAAGACCAGTGAGCTGCCTGCTTTTTGGAGAGTATTGTTATGGTATTAGAAGTGCACCGTGGCATTATTTAAGTATGATTGTGCAATCCTATCTAAGACTTTATATATATATATATATATATATATATATATATTATTTTTGTATAGCCCTTTCCATTCAAACACCTTGTCAAATACTAGGGTTGCACCGATACCATTTTTTTATGACCGAGTACAAGTACCGATACTTGCTTTCAAATACTCGCCGATACCAATTACCGATACTTTTTTTTTAATGTCATGTGACAGTTTACCAAGCACAATACAGACTAATTATTTAAGATTCTTTCTTTATAATTATAAAGGACTGTAATTCAAAAGACATTATGAAATAAGAGTTTTATTTGTCAAAAGTTTACTGAACATGTTTATAAATAAAAAATATTACAATAAAATATTAAATTTAAAGGGGTGATGCAATTGGGTTGTAGGGCTGTTATATAACATCAATCTGACATTTGTATGGAGGTTCGACTCTAAGCTGAACAGTCTTTCACTTTCCACCATACTGCATGGGGCAGAAAGATATTTTTGGGCCATTTTAGCCAGAGCTGGAAATCTGTTTATTAACTGACCAGTACTTCAGGGGTTTGTCTGAACGAGGTACAGTGATCTCTCCTACAATAATACAAATAAAAGCAATTTGTATTGGCAGAACAGTAGTAAGCAATTTTTAGTTTAGTCTCCACTCCAGTTTAAAATTAAATGGGAACATGCAGTTTGAAAAAACGCCACAAGGTAGCATATGGGTAGGAAGTGGAGGTATCAGTTTAAGTATCGGTGCATTTGCACGAGTACAAGTACTCATGCAAATACTTGGTATTGGTACCGATACTAGTATCGGTATCGGTGCAACCCTATCAAATACCATATACCTTTTAACCCTTATACGGTGCACATTTTTTTTAAAATTCATGCTAGGTCATAAGTCATGCAAACCTGATGCACGCTCATTTAGTTTGCACTCAAGCAAACGCGTTTATTTTCAACTTGTGATTTGCTCACAAGTTGGAACGGGTGCGATATTGGTTATAGCGCGCCACTTGTAACTTAGCCCAAAATACATTGATGCCAGTAGGTATGAATAAAGATTATGCAATAAAGGAGCTAGTACCCTAAACCAAGCATGGCTACCCTTATACAGAGTTGTATCCCCACAACCCTTCATATAACGTGCAAACAAAAAATAAGAGCGCTAAAAGACAACTATAAAATGTTGACAGATATGTACTAGTTAAATTAATAATATAAATACTAAACTATAATAGTAACACAATCTTTTCAGAGCACTCTGTATAATTGTCAATATATCACAAGCTAATCTGTCTGCTTGTGTTGTCCAGGCTTCCCATCATCCACATCATTAAAAGAATGTATTATTTATATAAACTTGATAGATTAGTTTGACATATTCTATTTCTCATAAAACCATGCTGATTTGAACTCAATCATCTTGTTTACACAAATATACTTATCAATATAATCCTTTATAATCCCTTAAAGTATCTTCCCCACTATTGATATCAAACTAACTGGTCTATACCTTCCTGGATCAGCCCTGCTTCCCTTTTTAAAAAGTGACACCATATCAGTTTTATGCCAGTCATGGGGTACTATGCCTGAGGATAATGATCCTTTAGAAAATAAGAGCAGAGGTTTGGCTATACCAGTACTAAATTCCAGTAAAACCCTTGGATGTATTCCATCTGGGCCTGAAGTTTTATTTACCTTAATATTGTCCATTTTTTCCCAATACTGTCTAGAAATATTGGTATGGGCTTGTATGTTCTAGTTAGTTTCAAAATATCTCACATTGGTTCCTCTGTATACTGAAGAAAATAACTGGTTTAGTACCTCAGCCTTAAAAAACCTTTTAGGGGTTGACTTAGAATCCTTTGCAGTTAATGTTTCAGTTTAAATTTTGGCTAATTTGAATGCTTTTTTGCATAGTTTGTTAAATTCCTTATATATTTGATATGTTGAGTCTACTATTTTCTTTGAATAATTTAAATGCTCTACATTTTTTTTCCTATTTTTTCTTAACACATTTTTATTGTGGTATGTGTTGATATGTATATTTGTTTAACAAAGTTTTAAATATTTAAATGCTTAAAGTTTAAATGATATGTATATTTGTTTAACAAAGTTTTAAATCTCGCATCATATTTGATGCAAATTGAATCCGCTGTAATTAAAGCATCAACATCGTCAAATGTTGAAATGTGTGACGTACTGTACGCGCCCGCAATCTCAATCCGACGCAGATCAATGCTTGCGTCATTCCAGATGTTTCAAATTCACATTCGACTCTATTTGACCCCATTTCCAATTAATCAAACATTTAACAGGTGCGCTCGCTTCTTTTCTGCGGCAGCGTACCTATCGTTCAAACCGCCACCCTTGAGGCCCCGAAAGCCATAGAAATCAATGGGAGTCTGAAAACCCAGGAAGGTTATGTTAGATGCTGCAAGAGAATGAAGCTTATTACATATTTATGTAAATGAGAAAGTTGATTACAATTGTATACTCTTTCTAAATCACACAGACAACAAAGACGCATGTTCAGTATCTGAATAATATGTTAAATAATAATAATATAATCACATGTAATTTCAAGGGACAGATTAATTTCAAAAGTAGTTTTAATGACAGGTAATGTCTGTCTGTCTGGCAGCAGAAATAGTAGATATAGGGATAAAAATGAAATAAATAAATTACATACTATAGGCAACTTCCTTTTTTTATCAATCTAATTTCACCATGTTTAAAGCATGTAATACAAGTCCCACTGCATTTTCCACAACTTTTGATTAGGAAATGCATAATCACATGATTTATGAGATCATCCAATCTGATTTAAATATACATTATATACTATCACTAACAAATTAAATTGCTCAATACTTGTGTCATTGATCACTCATCAGAACTTGTAAGTGCCATTTGTTACATTGTGTATTATACTTTGAAAGTGTATATGTGAAATTAGTATTAAAGTTAAACATTGATGATGACGACATTAGGACACAGTGTAAAATTTTTGACAATGATTTTTGATTCAATATAATCTTAAGATGATAGCTAAAAGCGATAGTCCACCTAACATTATACCGTCATGAATCAGATACAGCAGAAATTAAAATCACCTCTTTACTGTCATGATATTTTCAGTGTTTTTCTTCCTTCTCTTGAATTTCATTTTCATTAAAGGGATACTAAACCCAATTTTTTTCTTTCATGATTTAGATAGAGCATGCAATTGTAAGCAACTTTCTAATTTACTCCTATTATTTTTTCTTCATTCTCTTGCTATCTGTATTTGAGAAAGAAGGCATCTAAGCTAAGGAGCCAGACAATTTTTGGTTCAGGATGCTGGACAGCATTTATCCACCAATCAGCAGAGACAACCCAGGTTGTGAACCAAAAATGGGCCGGCTTCCAAACTTACATTCCTGCTTTTCAAATAAAGATAGCAAGAGAATAAAGACAAATTGGTAATGGGACTAAATTAAAAAGTTGAGGAGTAAATTAGAAAGTTCTATCTGAATCATGAAAGATACAATTTGGGTTTAGTGTCCATTTAAGAAATGTCATATGCCAGCCCATTTTATAACACCTGTATAGGGGTAATGTTTTAAACTAGACTGCAATCAGGAAGGGTTACACAGGTGCAGAGAGAAAACTGGCCCAGCTCTTAAAATATACATTTATTGCAAATAAATACGTATGATACCCTGATTACATGTTATATTTGCATATTTTTCTTGCTCAGAAAAATAATATATTTACACTATATACATACGGCTAGATTTGGAGTTTTGTCGGTAACGACCCGAAAAACTAACGCCGGCTTTTTTCTGGCCGCACCATAAAAATAATTCTGGTATTGAGAGTCCACAGAATGGCTGCGTTAGGCTCCAAAAAAGGAGCGTAGAGCATTTTTAACGCAGCTTCAACTCTCGATACCAGAGTTGCTTACGCAAGCGGCCAGCCTCAAAAACGTGCTCGTGCACGATTCCCCCATAGGAAACAATGGAGCTGTTTGAGCTGAAAAAAACCCAAACACCTGCAAAAAAGCCGCGTTCAGCTCCTAACGCAGCCCCATTGTTTGCTATGCGGTAACCCTTCCTACGTCTGCACTTAACACTCTAACATGTACCCCGAGTCTAAACACCCCTAACCTTACACTTATTAACCCCTAATCTGCCGCCCCCGCTATCGCTGACCCCTGCATATTATTATTAACCCCTAATCTGCCGCTCCGTAAACCGCCGCTACTTACATTATCCCTATGTACCCCTAATCTGCTTCCCTAACATCGGCGACCCCTATATTATATTTATTAACCCCTAATCTGCCCCCCACAACGTCGCCTCCACCTGCCTACACTTATTAACCCCTAATCTGCCGAGCGGACCTGAGCGCTACTATAATAAAGTTATTAACCCCTAATCCGCCTCACTAACCCTATAATAAATAGTATTAACCCCTAATCTGCCCTCCCTAACATCGCCGACACCTAACTTCAATTATTAACCCCTAATCTGCCGACTGGAGCTCACCGCTACTCTAATAAATGTATTAACCCCTAAAGCTAAGTCTAACCCTAACACTAACACCCCCCTAAATTAAATATAATTTACATCTAACGAAATTAATTAACTCTTATTAAATAAATTATTCCTATTTAAAGATAAATACTTACCTGTAAAATAAATCCTAATATAGCTACAATATAAATTATAATTATATTATAACATAATTTATGCTTACCTGATAAATTCCTTTCTTCTGTTGTGTGATCAGTCCACGGGTCATCATTACTTCTGGGATATTATCTGCTCCCCTACAGGAAGTGCAAGAGGATTCACCCAGCAGAGTTGCTATATAGCTCCTCCCCTCTACGTCACCTCCAGTCATTCGACCAAAGACCAACGAGAAAGGAGAAGCCAAGGGTGTAGTGGTGACTGAATTATAATTTAAAAAATATTTACCTGCCTTAAAAAAACAGGGCGGGCCGTGGACTGATCACACAACAGAAGAAAGGAATTTATCAGGTAAGCATAAATTATGTTTTCTTCTGTTATGTGTGATCAGTCCACGGGTCATCATTACTTCTGGGAACCAATACCAAAGCAAAAGTACACGGATGACGGGAGGGATAGGCAGGCTCATTATACAGAAGGAACCACTGCCTGAAGAACCTTTCTCCCAAAAATAGCCTCCGAAGAAGCAAAAGTGTCAAATTTGTAAAATTTGGAAAAAGTATGAAGCGAAGACCAAGTTGCAGCCTTGCAAATCTGTTCAACAGAGGCCTCATTCTTAAAGGCCCAAGTGGAAGCCACAGCTCTAGTGGAATGAGCTGTAATTCTTTCAGGAGGCTGCTGTCCAGCAGTCTCATAGGCTAAACGTATTATGCTACGAAGCCAAAAAGAGAGAGAGGTAGCAGAAGCTTTTTGACCTCTCCTCTGTCCAGAAAAAACGACAAACAGGGAAGAAGTTTGGCGAAAATCTTTAGTTGCCTGCAAGTAGAACTTGAGGGCACGAACTACATCCAGATTGTGTAGAAGACGTTCCTTCTTTGAAGAAGGATTTGGACACAAGGATGGAACAACAATCTCTTGATTGATATTCCTGTTAGAGACAACCTTAGGTAAGAACCCAGGTTTAGTACGCAGAACTACCTTGTCTGAGTGAAAGATCAGATAAGGAGAATCACAATGTAGGGCTGATAACTCAGAGACTCTTCGAGCCGAGGAAATAGCCATTAAAAATAGAACTTTCCAAGATAACAATTTTATATCAATGGAATGAAGGGGTTCAAACGGAACACCCTGTAAAACGTTAAGAACCAAGTTTAAACTCCATGGCGGAGCAACAGTTTTAAACACAGGCTTGATCCTAGCTAAAGCCTGACAAAAGGCCTGGATGTCTGAATTTTCTGACAGACGCCTGTGTAACAAGATGGACAGAGCTGAGATCTGTCCCTTTAATGAGCTAGCCGATAAACCCTTTTCTAAACCTTCTTGTAGAAAAGACAATATCCTAGGAATCCTAACCTTACTCCAGGAGTAATCTTTGGATTCACACCAGTATAGGTATTTACGCCATATTTTATGGTAAATCTTTCTGGTAACAGGCTTCCTAGCCTGTATCAGGGTATCAATAACCGACTCAGAAAAACCACGTTTTGATAAAATCAAGCGTTCAATTTCCAAGCAGTCAGCTTCAGAGAAGTTAGACTTTGATGTTTGAATGGACCCTGAATCAGAAGGTCCTGTCTTAGAGGTAGAGACCAAGGCGGACAGGATGACATGTCCACTAGATCTGCATACCAAGTCCTGCGCGGCCATGCAGGCGCTATTAGAATCACTGATGCTCTCTCCTGTTTGATTTTGGCAATCAATCGAGGAAGCAGCGGGAAGGGTGGAAACACATAAGCCATCCTGAAGTTCCAAGGTGCTGTCAAAGCATCTATCAGAACCGCTCCCGGATCCCTGGATCTGGATCCGTAGCGAGGAAGTTTGGCGTTCTGGCGAGACGCCATGAGATCTATCTCTGGTTTGCCCCAACGTCGAAGTATTTGGGCAAAGACCTCCGGATGAAGTTCCCACTCCCCCGGATGAAGAGTCTGGCGACTCAAGAAATCCGCCTCCCAGTTCTCCACTCCCGGGATGTGGATTGCTGACAGGTGGCAAGAGTGAGACTCTGCCCAGCGAATTATCTTTGATACTTCTATCATTGCTAGGGAGCTTCTTGTCCCTCCCTGATGGTTGATGTAAGCTACAGTCGTGATGTTGTCCGACTGAAACCTGATGAACCCCCGAGTCTTTAACTGGGGCCAAGCTAGAAGGGCATTGAGAACTGCTCTCAATTCCAGAATGTTTATTGGCAGGAGACTTTCCTCCTGACTCCATTGTCCCTGAGCCTTCAGAGAATTCCAGACAGCGCCCCAACCTAGAAGGCTGGCGTCTGTTGTTACAATTGTCCAGTCCGGCCTGCTGAACGGCATCCCCCTGGACAGATGTGGCCGAGAAAGCCACCATAGAAGAGAGTTTCTGGTCTCTTGATCCAGATTCAGAGTGGGGGACAATTCTGAGTAATCCCCATTCCACTGACTCAGCATGCACAATTGCAGCGGTCTGAGATGTAGGCGTGCAAAGGGTACTATGTCCATTGCTGCTACAATTAAGCCGATCACCTCCATGCATTGAGCTACTGACGGGAGTTGAATGGAATGAAGGACACGGCATGCATTTAGAAGCTTTGTTAATCTGTCTTCTGTCAGATAAATCTTCATTTCTACAGAATCTATAAGAGTCCCCAAGAATGGAACTCTTGTGAGAGGCAAGAGAGAACTCTTCTTTTCGTTCACTTTCCATCCATGCGACCTTAGAAATGCCAGAACTAACTCTGTATGAGACTTGGCAGTTTGAAAGCTTGAAGCTTGTATCAGAATGTCGTCTAGGTACGGAGCTACCGAAATTCCTCGCGGTCTCAGAACCGCTAGAAGGGCACCCAGAACCTTTGTGAAGATTCTTGGAGCCGTAGCCAATCCGAATGGAAGGGCTACAAACTGGTAATGCCTGTCTAAGAAGGCAAACCTTAGATACCGGTAATGATCTTTGTGAATCGGTATGTGAAGGTAAGCATCCTTTAAATCCACTGTGGTCATGTACTGACCCTTTTGGATCATGGGTAAGATTGTCCGAATAGTTTCCATTTTGAACGATGGAACTCTTAGGAATTTGTTTAGTATCTTTAAATCCAAGATTGGCCTGAAAGTTCCCTCTTTTTTGGGGACCACAAACAGGTTTGAGTAAAACCCTTGTCCTTGTTCCGACCGCGGAACCGGATGGATCACTCCCATTAATAATAGATCTTGTACACAGCGTAGAAACGCGTCTTTCTTTATTTGGTTTGTTGACAACCTTGACAGATGAAATCTCCCTCTTGGGGGAGATAATTTGAAGTCTAGAAGGTATCCCTGAGATATGATCTCTAGCGCCCAGGGATCCTGGACATCTCTTGCCCAAGCCCGGGCGAAGAGAGAGAGTCTGCCCCCCACTAGATCCGGTCCCGGATCAGGGGGCCCTCGGTTCATGCTGTCTTAGGGGCAGCAGCAGGTTTTCTGGCCTGCTTGCCCTTATTCCAGGACTGGTTAGGTTTCCAGCCTTGTCTGTAACGAGCAACAGCTCCTTCCTGTTTTGGTGCAGTGGAAGTTGATGCTGCACCTGCTTTGAAATTCCGAAAGGGACGAAAATTAGACTGTCTAGCCTTAGCTTTGGCTTTGTCTTGAGGTAGAGCGTGGCCCTTACCTCCTGTAATGTCAGCGATAATTTCTTTCAAACCGGGCCCAAATAAAGTTTGCCCCTTGAAAGGTATATTAAGTAATTTGGACTTAGAAGTTACATCAGCCGACCAGGATTTTAGCCACAGCGCCCTACGTGCCTGAATGGCGAATCCTGAATTCTTAGCCGTAAGTTTGGTTAAATGTACTACGGCCTCCGAAATGAATGAATTAGCTAGTTTAAGGACTCTAAGCCTGTCCGTAATGTCGTCCAGCGTAGCGGAACTAAGGTTCTCTTCCAGAGACTCAATCCAAAATGCTGCCGCAGCCGTAATCGGCGCGATGCATGCAAGGGGTTGCAATATAAAACCTTGTTGAACAAACATTTTCTTAAGGTAACCCTCTAATTTTTTATCCATAGGATCTGAAAAAGCACAGCTATCCTCCACCGGGATAGTGGTGCGCTTAGCTAAAGTAGAAACTGCTCCCTCCACCTTAGGGACCGTTTGCCATAAGTCCCGTGTGGTGGCGTCTATTGGAAACATCTTTCTAAATATTGGAGGGGGTGAGAACGGCACACCGGGTCTATCCCACTCCTTAGTAACAATTTCAGTTAATCTCTTAGGTATAGGAAAAACGTCCGTACTCGCCGGTACCGCAAAGTATTTATCCAACCTACACATTTTCTCTGGTATTGCAACCGTGTTACAATCGTTAAGAGCCGCTAAGACCTCCCCTAGTAATACACGGAGGTTTTCCAATTTAAATTTAAAATTTGAAATATCTGAATCCAATCTGCTTGGATCAGAACCGTCACCTACAGAATGAAGCTCTCCGTCCTCATGCTCTGCAAGCTGTGACGCAGTATCAGACATGGCCCTAGAATTATCAGCGCACTCTGTTCTCACCCCAGAGTGATCACGCTTGCCTCTTAGTTCTGGTAACTTAGCCAAAACTTCAGTCATAACAGTAGCCATATCTTGTAATGTTATCTGTAATGGCTGCCCAGATGTACTAGGCGCCATAACATCACGCACCTCCCGGGCGGGAGACGCAGGTACTGACACGTGAGGCGAGTTAGACGGCATAACTCTCCCCTCGCAGTTTGGTGAAATTTGTTCAATTTGTACAGATTGGCTTTTATTTAAAGTAGCATCAATACAGTTAGTACATAAATTTCTATTGGGCTCCACCTTGGCATTGGAACAAATGACACAGGTATCTTCCTCTGAATCAGACATGTTTAACACACTAGCAATAACCATGCAACTTGGTTACAATCTTATTTAACAAAAACGTACTGTGCCTCAAAGAAGCACTAAACGATTAAATGACAGTTGAAATAATGAACTGAAAAACAGTTATAGCATCACTCTTTAAAAACAACACAACTTGTTAGCAAAGGTTTGTTCCCATTAGTAAAGTAACACTAATTAAATTTTAAACATAAAAATCACAGAGCAACGTTTTAAAACACAGTCACTACATAAGTCTCACAGCTCTGCTGAGAGAATCTACCTCCCTTCAAATAAGTTTGAAGACCCCTGAGTTCTGTTAGAGATGAACCGGATCATGCAGAAAATACAAGAGTAACTGACTGGAAATTTTTGATGCGTAGCAAAGAGCGCCAAAAACGGCCCCTCCCCCTCACACACAGCAGTGAGAGAGAAACGAAACTGTCATAATCAAAACAAGCAAACTGCCAAGTGGAAAAATAATGCCCAAATATTTATTCACTCAGTACCTCAGAAATGCAAACGATTCTACATTCCAGCAAAAAACGTTTAACATGAATTAAATACCTATTAAAAGGTTTAATGTACTTTTACAGAGTAATTCCGGTGAAATACCATCCCCAGAATACTGAAGTGTAGAGTATACATACATGTCATTATAACGGTATGGCAGGATTTTCTCATCAATTCCATTCAGAAAATAAAAACTGCTACATACCTCAATGCAGATTCAACTGCCCGCTGTCCCCTGATCTGAAGCTTTTACCTCCCTCAGATGGCCGAGAAACAGCAATATGATCTTAACTACTCCGGTTAAAATCATAAGAAAAACTCTGGTAGATTCTTCTTCAAACTCTGCCAGAGAAGTAATAACACGCTCCGGTGCTATTGTAAAATAACAAACTTTTGATTGAAGTTATAAAAACTAAGTATAATCACCATAGTCCTCTCACACCTCCTATCTAGTCTTTGGGTGCAAGAGAATGACTGGAGGTGACGTAGAGGGGAGGAGCTATATAGCAACTCTGCTGGGTGAATCCTCTTGCACTTCCTGTAGGGGAGCAGATAATATCCCAGAAGTAATGATGACCCGTGGACTGATCACACATAACAGAAGAAAGCTATTTTAGGATTAATATTTATTTTACAGGTAACTTTGTATTTATTTTAACCAGGTACAATAGCTATTAAATAGTTAAGAACTATTTAATAGCTAAAATAGTTAAAATAATTACAAAATTACCTGTAAAATAAATACTAACCTAAACCTAAACCTAACACTACACTATCAATAAATTAATTAAATAAACTACCTACAATTACCTACAATTAACCTAACACTACACTATCAATAAATTAATTAAATACAATTCCTACAAATAAATACAATTAAATAAACTAGCTAAAGTACAAAAAAAAAAAAGAACTAAGTTACAAAAAATAAAAAAATATTTACAAACATAAGAAAAATATTACAACAATTTTAAACTAATTACACCTACTCTAAGCCCCCTAATAAAATAACAAAGCCCCCCAAAATAAAAAAATGCCCTACCCTATTCTAAATTACTAAAGTTCAAAGCTCTTTAACCTTACCAGCCCTGAACAGGGCCCTTTGCGGGGAATGCCCCAAGAAGTTCAGCTCTTTTGCCTGTAAAAAAAACATACAATACCCCCCCCCCCAACATTACAACCCACCACCCACATACCCCTAATCTAACCCAAACCCCCCTTAAATAAACCTAACACTAAGCCCCTGAAGATCTTCCTACCTTATCTTCACCGATCCGTCCTGAAGAGCTCCTCCGATGTCCTGATCCAAGCCCAAGAGGGGGGCTGAAGAGGTCCATGATCCGGCTGAAGTCTTCATCCAAGTGGGAGCTGAAGAGGTCCATGATCCGGATGAAGTCTTCATCCAAGCGGGAGCTGAAGAGGTCCATGATCCGGATGAAGTCTTCTATCAACTGCATCTTCAATCTTCTTTCTTCCGGATCCATCTTGCAGACCTCCGACGCGGAACATCCTCTTCTCCCGACGCCTACTAGCCGAATGACGGTTCCTTTAAGGGACGTCATCCAAGATGGCGTCCCTCGAATTCCGATTGGCTGATAGGATTCTATCAGCCAATCGGAATTAAGGTAGGAATATTCTGATTGGCTGATGGAATCAGCCAATCAGAATCAAGTTCAATACGATTGGCTGATCCAATCAGCCAATCAGATTGAGCTCGCATTCTATTGGCTGTTCCGATCAGCCAATAGAATGCGAGCTCAATCTGATTGGCTGAAAAATCCGATTGGCTGTCGGATTGAGCTTCAATCCGATTGGCTGATTGAATCAGCCAATCGGATTTTTCCTACCTTAATTACGATTGGCTGATAGAATCCTATCAGCCAATCGGAATTCGAGGGACGTCTAGCTCCACTCTAGACAGCAAACTTGTGACCTCCTCTCAAAGCTTTTTTTTTTTTTAAATCAACTTTAATGTAACAAACAACCTATAGACAATCATTCTGAAAACTAAACATTTTACAGCTTTCTTGTTCTTCTTAATGTGCACTCACAGTGGTTTATGCCGATTGTCATTTATAAGGTAACCACTGTGAGTGCACATTAAGAAGAACAAGAAAGCTGTAAAATGTTTCATTTTTAGAATGATTGTCTATAGGTTGTTTGTTACATTAAAGTTGATTAAAAAAAAAAAAAAAACTTTGAGTGGAGGTCACGTTTCCAGTCTAGAGTGGAGCTCCAGTCTGCAGCTAGACCCTTCTCCGCCACCTAAGAGGTGGCGTAGGGTGTAGGAAGCAGCGGTCTAATGACCGCTGCTTCTTACATTGCGGGAAGCAGGCTCGCATCTGCGAACCTGCCCCGCAAAAGCTCCGGAGCAGCTTTCGCTGATTCGTACATGGAGCTGTCACAACCTGTACATTCTGTGTGACTAATAATGTGCCTGACTATTCTACTAGATTACAACTCTGTATTGTTTTACCCTATAGTTGTCGCCCTAAGACTGTCCTGGCAAATATTAATCAGCACCCCACTTAAGGAGTAATATTGGTATAACATAAGTCAATCTGAATACATCATTACTGTAGCATTTAATGGTCGGGTAACTTTGAACAAATTGAGTACACTTTAGGGCTGCAACTAACGATTATTTTCATAATCTATTAATCAGCCAATTATTTTTTCGATTAATCGACTAATCGGATGAAAAATAAATAAATTCATTTTTTCCTATATTTAAAATAAAATCCACATACTGAGTGTTATAAATATAAACTTCTGACTAAAACTTTACATTAAAACTACTGTTGGTCCAATTTTTTAAGCAACAAAACAATTTTTTATAATTAAACAAAACAAAACCACAAACTGTTTGTAAAGAGGTAGAATTAGAAAGAGGTAGACTATCACTGTTTATCACATTCTGTTATTCACTCTCTCAGAAACTTTGCATTGAAATGCAAAAATTATATGACCACATGCTCCTGGCTGAGGCTCTCTTTTTGCAGCTATTTTGCCTGCAGCAGAGAAGAGGCACTCAGATGGTGTTGAGGTGCCTGAGATGCATAAATAGGGTTTTGCCAATTTCACCAAGGTGGGCTATTTATCTTTGTTAGTTCTCCACCAATGCAAGGGGCCTCTCAACAAAGTGAGCCTGGACTTCATTTTAACATAAAAAATATCTTATATCTATATGCAGTAGTAAATAACCATCTATAAGGTTAGGGGGGAAAATATCTAGTCCAGTCTTAAAATAACAGATATATACTTACAGAGGTTGAATTTGGTACATATTCCAATTAATTAAAAATAGAATGGAAAAAAAGGCATAAGGGCTAAAGACTAAATATCAGTAACAGGACATAGCCTTATACATTTATCTATAGAGTACATATATCAGCAGTAGCAAGCAATCCGCTAAAAATTGTGCAAACAGTTAATAGGGACATAAATTCATATAAGAAATGCCATCAATCTAGGACTAGGTGTAAATAACAAGCTCAGCACTATATCATGCAAAGCATAGTCCCAAATCACTTGATTTTATGTAAACAATCCAAATTATGACTCCTATTTTATTTCTGGGTTGCACATAAAACATAGTAAGTAAACTTAAAAAGAAACGTATACTGTCCTAAAAAAGTGAAAAGTAAACGTCTGTAGAAGTCGTTTAGGCTAAGGGCATAACCATAAAACACAATGCCATGTGCAGGAGCTCATCGGATTTAAGCAGCTGGTGCTGTGCACAGACCAACTAATTGCAAGCCAACTAATCGATTATGAGATTCGTTGACAACTATTTCCATAATCGATTATGCCGATTAGTTATTGAAGCTCTAGTACACT
Organism: Bombina bombina; assembly: GCF_027579735.1. Lineage (NCBI taxonomy): Eukaryota > Metazoa > Chordata > Amphibia > Anura > Bombinatoridae > Bombina > Bombina bombina. The sequence continues at coordinate 285,585,141 of NC_069499.1, forward strand.
TATCTACCTGGTACTTCAACTACGCTAGTGCATGTAAAGTGATATACACTGACATATGATTATCGTAACCAGTATGAAATACTCTACATAATATTCTCTTGAATAAAGATTAGCATTATCCCGTGATAGGTATCCACAGAGCTGTTGTTTGACCCTTCATTTATTTAGGATATCCGCATATAAAAGTAAATTGATAGTTAACTACACTGTACTATAAGAAAGGGTTAAGTACTTATTCGAACTTAGGTTCAACATCTACAACATAAGGGCAATATATAAGTACATAATACTCAAAGATCAATGCAGTATGTGCTCTATTTCAAACTCAATCCTATATATCTCAGAAAACTGGTGTGATTAAACTAGTGAGATAATCACTCTTAACAGGGATGTAATTGCAATTATTCCATGTTAGTATAATCAAAAGGACATTGAATTTATTCTACCAGTGTAAGAACCTGGGTACAATCGCACCTATACCTGCAAATTTCATTTTTTTTTTAACAATGGGGTGAAATGAGCACAATGTGATTGCTCTACAACCAATTGATCTATATTTAGCTCAACCCCTTAAAACTGCGAGCAGACAATATAATCCGAAGCGATGACTGATGTATATTGAAAAATAATAAAACACAGCTCCAGAATAAGGCTCACCCTCACGTGTGAACATATTTATTTTTGTGCAGATTGTGTCAGCAATGCATAAGACAGCAAACCTGTCAATTTGTACTGTAATATCATACATTAAAATTGTGCATTATTGTTGCACTCTCAGTGGATCCCAGCCCACTGAGACAATAATAGAACACGTAAACGATTCATTAAATCCGAGGCACAATCCCCAGGAAGAACTAGCAGTAAAGACAATATTACTCTCTATCTACCTTAGTGTACCACTAAGTGACTAGTGCACCATTACTACTTAAATAAAGCCATTTTGAGTCTTTGTGGTTTTAAACGCACACACACATATACACACATACAGTGATTTTATAAAAGTATTCTAATAATAAAAGTTATGTTTTAAATGCTCAATTCCAAGCTTTTGTTTTCTCCTTAAGAATGGTGTCCTTTATCTGTAAGGGGTGTCAGAAGTGCTATACAAGTGCATTCTTTTTTGTCAAAATCCTTTTGGTTTTTTACTTAATTCTGCAATTTATCTATGGGCACAAGCACTCTGGCTCACAAGGTATATTTATAATCAAACCAGATTGAGCAACCCCATTTATATGTGTAGTGCTTTTCGCTTTTCTCTTTTCTCGAATATACCTATCCTGACAGGTGTCTGCCTCATCCTTTAGTTGACACATCCTGGGTCTCAGACAGTGTCTATATACTCACTTCTTAGCCACTGGGTCCTTATCTGGATGGACACTTGGTTTGTGAAGAGGGTTAAACATGGTTTAAAGTCTGGCAATACACAGCCAATCCTGAGCTGAGCACAGCAAGTGATTGTTGGCTACAAATATATACCACCCCTGATTGGCCCAGCGTTCATGTACTGCTGTGGACCAATAGTGCATTGCCAGTCTAGAAATGACCCTATTACTAGAGTTAAACACATAGTTCTATTTTAACAACATTGCAATAACAAAATACTCAAGTGCATTGGGGCATTTTATTATTCCTCCTTTTATGCCCTTTAAAACAAGTGAAACTTTTTTTTTGCTTGAAGTCAAATAGCATTACATTTATTGCAATACTGACAGTAATAGACAATCAGTCAGCTAAGCTAAGGACACATCTGGTAGTTATAATGGCGTAAAATTATTATTAAACATCAGTATGATCTTAACTCCCTTAAAATTTAATATACCACAATATCTAATAACTTAAGACTGCTAAGGCTGCGTCAATAAATCCTTACTCTTCTGGTGTAATCATTTCTGAAAGGCTTGTTTTAATCATCTATGTGGGTACCCTCTGGCCTTGAATCTTAGACATAATTGTTTAGCCTAAGACTTGAACATATCAGTATAACTACATTTCACAAATATTGTATATATAGGAATTGCCATCTCAGTGTTGTTAGATGTTGACTTTGCCAATGCAGCAAGTTTTTAATCAGCAAATTATTTTTGCTTCAATATCCTTAGAAGACATAGTTTAATATTTAAATAAAATACCATTTCAGTTTGCCATCATAGTCAAGTTTTGTGTGTACTCTAAGACCCCAAACTGGGGTAAATAAGTACCAGGGTGCTTGGTCAAAAAAGTAAATATCCAGTATAATAACAGCACTCACTGGGTTTGAATAAAAATAACTTTTATTGTAAAAGTTTAAAACATAGTCCCATGACGTTTCGGTGCTCAACTGGCACCTTTTTCAAATGGTATCACCCAGAAGGAAGATGTTGAGTCCTGACATCCGGGAGGCAGAATAAAATATGGCAAAAGCAGCAGCCTTATATACACTCTTCTATGCCATGATTAAAGTGAGAGCAGCGCCGTGATTCGGCTCCAATTGCGCGCGTCTGTGAGGCCACGCCCCTTCCGGTCGTCCACTCGTTCCTCATTGGGTAACGTCACGCTCACACCCATCCTAGGTGTATACTGAGCACGCATGGCTAATTATCATACGGTAAACTGCGCGTGTCTCTGTCATCAATTGTGGCAATATTACTTATAGGCGCTGCTTATGAATTTAAAAACACGCAAATGTTTATGTGCTTAAACAGATGCAAAAACACTATACACGGTCATGGGGAGCAGAAAAGTCACAAAAATGTCAGTGTGTATAAGTGACTGTGTGATCCGAAGTGTTTAATTGATTTGAGGTACAAGCGTGATTTGACATTATTGACATTAGGGGTGCTAGATCCACAAACCACAGGCAGACTCTATCCTATGTCAGAAGTAATACTGATGGAAACACGAAATCAGCAATTGCCCCAACTACATGGAATGCAGAATTATTAGGCAAATGAGTATTTTGACCACATCATCCTCTTTATGCATGTTGTCTTACTCCAAGCTGTATAGGATCGAAAGCCTACTACCAATTAAGCATATTAGGTGATGTGCATCTCTGTAATGAGAAGGGGTGTGGTCTAATGACATCAACACCCTATATTAGGTGTGCATAATTATTAGGCAACTTCCTTTCCTTTGGCAAAATGGGTCAAAAGAAGGACTTGACAGGCTCAGAAAAGTAAAAAATAGTGAGATATCTTGCAGAGGGATGCAGCACTCTTAAAATTGCAAAGCTTCTGAAACGTGATCATCGAACAATCAAGCGTTTCATTCAAAATAGTCAACAGGGTCGCAAGAAGCGTGTGGAAAAACCAAGGCGCAAAATAACTGCCCATGAACTGAGAAAAGTCAAGCGTGCAGCTGCCAAGATGCCACTTGCTACCAGTTTGGCCATATTTCAGAGCTGCAACATCACTGGAGTGCCCAAAAGCACAAGGTGTGCAATACTCAGAGACATGGTCAAGGTAAGAAAGGCTGAAAGACGACCACCACTGAACAAGACACACAAGCTGAAACGTCAAGACTGGGCCAAGAAATATCTCAAGACTGATTTTTCTAAGGTTTTATGGACTGATGAAATGAGAGTGAGTCTTGATGGGCCAGATGGATGGGCCTGTGGCTGGATTGGTAAAGGGCAGAGAGCTCCAGTCCGACTCAGACGCCAGCAAGGTGGAGGTGGAGTATTGGTTTGGGCTGGTATCATCAAAGATGAGCTTGTGGGGCCTTTTCGGGTTGAGGATGGAGTCAAGCTAAACTCCCAGTCCTACTGCCAGTTTCTGGAAGACACCTTCTTCAAGCAGTGATACAGGAAGAAGTCTGCATCCTTCAAGAAAAACATGATTTTCATGTAGGACAATGCTCCATCACACGCGTCCAAGTACTCCACAGCGTGGCTGGCAAGAAAGGGTATAAAAGAAGAAAATCTAATGACATGGCCTCCTTGTTCACCTGATCTGAACCCCATTGAGAACCTGTGGTCCATCATCAAATGTGAGATTTACAAGGAGGGAAAACAGTACACCTCTCTGAACAGTGTCTGGGAGGCTGTGGTTGCTGCTGCACGCAATGTTGATGGTGAACAGATCAAAACACTGACAGAATCCATGGATGGCAGGCTTTTGAGTGTCCTTGCAAAGAAAGGTGGCTATATTGGTCACTGATTTGTTTTTGTTTTGTTTTTGAATGTCAGAAATGTATATTTGTGAATGTTGAGATGTTATATTGGTTTCACTGGTAAAAATAAATAATTGAAATGGGTATATATTTGTTTTTTGTTAAGTTACCTAATAATTATGCACAGTAATAGTCACCTGCACACACAGATATCCCCCTAAAATAGCTATAACTAAAAACAAACTAAAAACTACTTCCAAAACTATTCAGCTTTGATATTAATGAGTTTTTTGGGTTCATTGAGAACATGGTTGTCGTTCAATAATAAAATTAATCCTCAAAAATACAACTTGCCTAATAATTCTGCACTCCCTGTATATATTCAGCCAATAAATGGCCGAAAATCCATCTTTATGTTGAGCCCTCTGGGTTCCACTGTGTCCAAAGTGTAAATCCATTTAGATTCAGTGTGTTGTAACCTTCTCCCCCGGTCGCCCCCTCTTATCATAGGGGGGACAGGATCAATGATTATGGTTTTCAGGCTAGAGACATTATGTTTCTGATGGGCAAAGTGCTGGGCCACCGGCTGGTCAGAGGAACCATGTTTGATGGCCTCCCTAATGGCATGGCGATGGTAAGCCATCCTCTCTTTGAAGGTTGTGATGGTTTTGCCTATGTAACTTAGGGAACATGGACAAACAAGCAGATATACCACATAGGTACTGTTGCACGACAACCTGTGTCGGATCTTGAATCTCCTGTTAGTGTCAGGATGTTGAAAATACAACTTGCCTAATAATTCTGCACTCCCTGTATATATTCAGCCAATAAATGGCCGAAAATCCATCTTTATGTTGAGCCCTCTGGGTTCCACTGTGTCCAAAGTGTAAATCCATTTAGATTCAGTGTGTTGTAACCTTCTCCCCCGGTCGCCCCCTCTTATCATAGGGGGGACAGGATCAATGATTATGGTTTTCAGGCTAGAGACATTATGTTTCTGATGGGCAAAGTGCTGGGCCACCGGCTGGTCAGAGGAACCATGTTTGATGGCCTCCCTAATGGCATGGCGATGGTAAGCCATCCTCTCTTTGAAGGTTGTGATGGTTTTGCCTATGTAACTTAGGGAACATGGACAAACAAGCAGATATACCACATAGGTACTGTTGCACGACAACCTGTGTCGGATCTTGAATCTCCTGTTAGTGTCAGGATGTTGAAACGTATTCCCCATGAGCATTCGATTGCAGGTAATGCAGTCTCCACACTTAAAGCATCCCAATCGTGTGGGCTTGAGCCATGTATCTTTGTGGTAAGAGCCAATGGGATCCGTTTGGACCAGAATGTCCAGAATATTTCTAGCTCTACGATACACCATACGTGGTGGTTCTTTCTTCCATTGTGTTAAGTTCTTGTCTGTCCATAGAATCTCCCATCTGTCATGAACTGCTTCATGTAACTTCTTGTAGGCTGGCGTATATGTTGCGACAAAATTCAGATTAGAAGTGTCTTTGGCTTGTGAAATCCTGCTCCTCGTTAGTAGGGTCATTTGGGTTTCTTCAGATAGCTTCAATCTTGCCATGTTCATATCCGTGGCCAAGTAACCTCTTGTTTGTAGCTTGTCGCACATTAGATCAAGTTGCTGTTGGAGGACATCTGGTTCTGAGTTGTTGTGCACCACCTTGGTGAGCTCTAAGGAGATGATCCCCATCTTTTTATGGTGGGGATGACAACTGGTAGATAATAATAGTGAATTGAGTGGGCTTAGAAAATAAAGAAGTGCCAAAACGGTAACTCCCATTGTCAGCAATCTTAAAAATGTTCAGATCAAGAAAGTGTACGTTATGTGAATCATGTTCAAGAATGAATCTGATGAGTGAGTTGGCACTATTTAAAATCATAGACCCATTGTTCAAGTTGTCTAACTGTACCAGCCCAGACTAAAAACAAATCATCTATGCATCTGGTGTACAGAGATATGTGGGGGTGTGACTGGTTTCATCATATAGAGTTCATATCCTAGCATGAAAAGGTTGGCATAGACTGGGGCCATGTTAGACCCCCATGGCCGTGCCGGATAATTATAGAAAGCATCTTTCTCAAATTTAAAATAGGTTTTGGTAAGGCAATGTACCATAAGCTCAATAAGGAACTCTAAAAGAGGGCCTGTATAGTGATTGGATTCTTTCACTATGGATCAGACAGTCTCCAACCCCTCGACATGGGGAATCACCGTGTAGAGACTGTCAACATCCATAGTGACCAATATGTCACTGTCTTGTAAAGTAGTGTGTTGTTGTAGTATACGTATCATGTTTGAGGAGTCCTGTAAGTATGAGAATGAGTTGCATACCACTGGCTGTAGGTGAAAGTCTATATATTTTGCAATGTCCGAGAAGATAGACCCTCTAGCGGATACAATGGGCCGGCCCGGAGGATTAACCAGGCCTTTATGTATCTTGGGGGAGTAGATACAGAATGGGCGTGATTGGATGTTCCACACACATATAGTCGAATTCAGACTGTGTTACAATATTTGATTGTAATGCAAATAACAGGGTTTGATCAATAGACCTCTTGAAGGCCTTGTCTATCCAACCTATAGTCACTATAGTCTTGTACAACAATAGCTCCGCCTTTGTCAGCAGGACGTATAGTTTCACAGTCATGTCTAAGCAACCTAGAGAAGCTTTTAATAGAAGAGTTGGTCATCTGTGGCACAAATCTAGATGAAGGTTTGAATCTATTAGGGTTAGTGAGAGGCTGGCATCTTTAAAGTATTCTTTAATATTCAAGTTCCTTTGGAATCTGTATATATCAACTGCAGTGTGAAAATTGTCATGTTTAGGGGTAGGTATAAATGACAATCCCCTATTAAGTGAGTGGCCTTGTACTGAGATTAAAGACTATGTTAAGCGTTTCTTTGGGTTGTATGTTTTTTTATTTGTGTCCCCCTCGTCTAGTACGGTGCCGTCACCGTTTTTGACTGTTATTGGTGGTTTGTTCGCAGATCTGGTGGTAATACCAGTGTGTGTATCCTTGTCCTCAGTCTGTGTTCTATCTGAGTCACCCCCTGATGAATCACCTCCGCTAGTGTCAATAGTATCAAGATGCATTCTATTTTTGGTGTTCCTACGTCTAGGTCTGAATGCCCTAATATTGTCACCTTTGCCGTAAAGCCATTTATAAATCCGCTTTTCACGGTAGTCAGTTTCTACTGTAATGAGTTTTTTGTTTTTAAATGTTATTAGTTCACTATTCTACTTAGTGACTAATTTCTCAAGCTTAGTAACCCACTCCTCAGATTTATCCTCAGTCAGAACTTGATAGCTGTGTGTTTTAGTGATGTCAATCTCAACCTGTATCTTTTTTTCTAGTCTACTAACCTCCTCAAAGGTGAGAAGGTTAAGGTCATATGAACACTTGTTCAATATAGAACACCATTTGTGACAAAATTCTGGGTTAGTGCGGCCTAGTGTGGGTACATTACAGATTCTAAAACCCCTCTGTATCTGTGTGTTCTTCTGGTAATAACATGATAAGTACACAGCATGTAAATTAAAATCTACCTTATGTTTTCTGAGATTCAGTAGCCTGTGGTAAATATTGATGGGTTTATCTCCCCTCAGCTCATGAATATCAGTGGTGGTGCGAATTCTCTCAGCATCCTCATCCGTAAATACAAAAAAGTGTCAGTATTGACATCGTCCTCATTACAACTGTGTGGCCTAATTGACAGTGAGGCTCAGTGCTCATACCGTGTATAGTGGAAAAAATAAAAGCAAAGATAATTCCACGAATTGTCAGTGTGAAGCAACTTCTTCAGTGGTTTAATAATAGTATACTTCAATTTAAGCAAGTTGATTGCAAATATATTAGGTACAGATTTTTTAGCATATATGTGTGAGGTGCAAAATCCCCAAAAAATTACAGTCCAAGTAAAGGAATTGCACTCTAAGACCCCAAACTGCGGTAAATGAGTACCAGGGTGCTGGGTCAAAAAAGTAAATATCCAGTATATCGACAGCACTCACTGGGTTTGAATAAAAAATAACTTTTATTGTAAAAGTTTAAAACATAGTCCCATGATGTTCCAGTGCCCAACTAGCACCTTTCTTAAATGGTATCACCCAGTAGGAAGATGTTGAGACATCCGGGAGGCAGAATAAAATATGGCAAAAACAGCACCCTTAATATACTCTTTTCTATGCCATGATTAAAGTGAGAGCAGCGCCGTTATATATAAACAAACAAAAAAAAAAACTTACACTCTCTTGTCCTTTTAAAAGTATTCCTTTACTGTGAACAGTGACGTTTCAGGGACAAAGTATACCCTTCCTCAGACACAGTGTATACAAAATGTGACAAACTTATTGCATAACAATCTAACAACCCCACCAAAACGGTATCCATGGTAACCACATAGTCATAAATATCAATAGACAACAGTGTGTGTATATAGTGAAGCTTGTCTGAGCATATCATTTCATTAATAAATAGTGAACAGTGACTTAGTAAAACGGAAAATATAGAGAGCATGGGACACAGATATGGGAGACATCAAGACATCATGTGAACAGTATATTCAAAACACATCTTATAGTATCTAAACAAAGTCTGCCTGTTGCCCTTTTGCAAGCGCAATATTTGCACTCCACTTGTAATAACAGCTCACGCAATTGCGAGCTGAAGTAAATCATAATGCGTCTTTGCGATCGCATTGCACAAAAGCTTTACACTCACGAGAACGGGCTTCCAAAGAGAAACGGCAAATCACCAAAGGCAACGAAGGGGGTAAGTCGTGCAGCGATGGGCAGAAAGATTTAAATATATATGTATATAAAGCATATAAATATATATTTCAAATGACAACACAATCCCCATAGACTGGAATATAAAGACACTTTTCAGCCCCACACTTTAACCCTTTAAAACTGCTTAGTGCAGTTATAATTTAAAATATAAAAAAATGCACATATATTTTAAACTTAAAAAAGAACAATACTCTTTATTTTGGGGGCAATTGGGGGACATTTTTTAAATTAAACAGTGGTCTGCACAAAAGCGAGCTTGTAGTAGCATTACCCAGTCAATTGTAATTGCTGGTTATTTAATGTGGGCCCACCCATTTATGGGCGCACGTTAAACAAGCATTGTATTGAAGTTATTCCCTGCCTCCCTATAGTCATGGGTGTCACCATGTTGAAGTCTATCTTTACTACATTCCATCGCTGGCTTGTTTGCACAAGTGCAGTAACTCACCTTCAGATACCTGCAGTGTAACCCAAGTTCCATATTGACAGCACCCATGATTAGAGGGAGGTGCATGAAATGTTTAGTATTTAGTGTCCCTTTAAGCAATCACTGTGTAAAATGTTACATGATTAGCTACATTTTACCATAACTAAGTATGAAGGAGGCAATCCAGCTTCACTAAATGGAGTGTAACAGACACAATTTTCAGATATATTTTACAGCAAAAGCAAGCAAAATAAAGGATTTAATGGGCTAAATTCATTGAGTTTTGTTAGGCCTCTTCATTAAGGCGAGGATATGTTAGAAATGTATTGATGCTCACTTAACCAATCTTTTCTATCTGACCGTCAGCAGGGGTTCCCTTCATTAACATCTATAGGTTTGCTAAATTGCAGAATACATGACATCTTGGCTACATGGAAAAACACTAATTTAACCACACCACTTTGGATCCACATGCACGCAGGGACACCCTTAGCATTTGGCCCTGGGCAAAACAAAGTTGCGGGGCCCCATAGCCCAGCACTTTTATTCCCATCCCCTGTATGCCCTGTCCCTTGTATGGCCCACCCCTGTTCCAACTCTAAGGGCCAAATAACCAGTGGTGCACTAACGGTTTTGCATAATCGATATTGGATTTATTGTGGCCGTTTGTACACATCGGAAAGAACGCTTGTATTACAAGTTGAAAGTAAATGTGAACATGTGAGCGCTATAGAGATTTACCCTAGAATAATTACCACAACCTTAGAGCTCTGGTTAACTGCTATGCAAGACAAAAAAGTTGAACAATAAAACAAAAATACATTTAAAAGTACAGTCACACTAATAACACTATGTAATACAAATTATTTAAAATGTTGCACCAAAAAAATTATAAGGGCTCAAAGATATGAGGTCTCAGGTGTTAGAAAGAAAAAAAAAAGGCAGGCAAAGGGCTTTAAAGGAAGTCTAGTCAAATGTTTTAAACTTTCATGATTCAGATAGAGCATGCAATTAAAAGCAACTTTCTTATTTACTCCTATTCAAATTTTTCTTCGTTCTCTTGGTATCTTTATTTGAATGTTAGCTTAGGAGCCGGCCCATTTTCGGTTCAGCATCTGGGTAGCGCTTTCTAATTGGTGGCTACATTTAGACACCAATCAGAAAGTGCTGCACATGTCCTGAACCAAAAATTGGCCGGCTCCAATGCTTACATTCTTGCTTTATTAAATTTGAATAATATTTGAAAGTTGCATGCTCTATCTGACTTTTTTTCCTTTAAAGTAGATATACATACATATACATTAGGGTTGCACGATTAACCGCACATGCGGTTATAAACCATGATTAATCGCCACGGTTTAAAAACCGCGAGAGTACACAATTTTCCGGAAAAAAAATATTCTTTTTTTTTCATGAAAACGGAGGTGGAGAGGGAGCATGAGTACGGCCGTGGGCGGAGCTAAGAATGCCCGCAAAATGGCTATTTTTGCAAAGAATTCTGAGTGTGTGGCAGCAACTGACTTTCATCCTGCAGTCATCTGGGAGTAGTGTGGTGGTGGTCAAGCGGTGGGACAGCTCAAAGTTGTGAGCAATAAAAAGAGTATTCAAAAAAAAAAATTAAACTTTTAAAGTGCACTTTTTTTTTTTGTGACGCATGTGAATGTGAACATTGAGATTTAGATAACATGTTTGTTCATTAAGGGTTGCTACTACTACTTGCTTGTAGGATGTATTGTTTGTGAAATTTGTGAATTTATAGAATATATTATATTGTTTATGTTACACAATAAAATAATATTAGAATTAATAATATATTTTACTACTACAGAACAGTCTCTAGCTCTTATTCCATCATCAGAATATAGAGGATGATAATGATATATGGCTAGATTACGAGTCTTGCGGTATGAGTGAAAAAGCAGTGTTAAGGCTCTTTTTCACTACCGCTGGTACTACGAGTCTTGCAGGTTTAGGGGCACCGCACACTTTTTTGGCTGTAACACAACGTAACTACCGCAGCATTTAAAAAGTCCTTTTTCAATAGGACTTCCTTTGCGCTGGTATTACGAGTCTGCCTGGGAGGCCAAAAAGTGAGCGGTACACTGTATACCATCAAGATCTATACCGTAAACTGAAAGTCAGTAGTTATGAGTTTTATGCTACAAAGCCGTACCATAAAACTCATAACTAAAGTGCGAAAAAGTAACACTAACACCCATAAACTACCTATTAACCCCTAAACCGAGGCACTCCCGCATCGCAAACACTAAAATAATATTATTCACCCCTAATCTGCCCCGACCTCGCCGTCACCTACATTACAGTTATTAACCTCTAATTTGCCGCCCCTGATGCCTACATTACACTTATAAACCCCTAATCTGCTGCCCCTAACATCGCCGACCACCTACCTACATTTATTAACCCCTAATCTGCCACCCCTAATCCCGACACCACCTACATTACAGTTATTAACCCCTAACCCTAACACCCAATAACTTTAATGTAATTAAAATAAATCTAAATAAAAACTATTAATAATTAAATAATTCCTATTTAAAACTAAATACTTACCTGTAAAATAAACCCTAAGCTAGCTACAATATAACTAATAGTTACATTGTATCTAACTTAGGTTTTATTTTTATTTCACAGCTAAGTTTGTATTTATTTTAAAATAAAACCTAACCTGTCTTACACTAACACCTAACCTTACACTACAATTAAATACATTACATTTATTAAATACAATTAACTAAATTACCAAAACAAAAAAACCCCCACTAAATTACTCAAAATAAAAAATAAATTATCAAAATATTTAAAACTAATTACACCTAATCTAATAGCCCTATCAAAATAAAAAAAAAACCTAGCCTAAACTAAACTGCCAATAGCCCTTAAAAGGGCCTTTTACGGGGCATTGCCCCAAAGAAATCAGCTCTTTTACCGGTAAAAAAAAAAAATACAAACAAACCCTCAAACAGTAAAACCCACCACCCACAAAACAAAACACCCCAATAGGATTGAAGCTCAATCTTATTGGCTGATTTTTTTGTTTTTTATAATATTTCTTCTATAATTTTAAATCGTTAATTTTATATTTACATTACAATTACCCTTATTATACCAGTTTGCAGTCCAGTAGTGTACCATAGCACAAATCATTTTTTATTTTTTTTTATTTTATTTATATCCAACACTGTATACAGGATCACAAAACAATACACGTAATTGCGCCACGCAGGGCTTAGTATCATACATTGAGTGAAAAAGGTGAAAAACAGGCACATTTTAGTAGGTATAGACATAAAGATAAATCCTGTTGGTATGCTTTCCTTGTACATTACTAAGAGATCAATAACTTTCACTCGAGAAGTATTTGTACACAGAATTGGGATTTTTCTTTTTTTTTTTCTAACATAACTAAACTAAACAACAATAAACAGACACACAGACAAAACCAAACCAAAATAAAACGCGACAAAAGGGCTTTAGCCCTGCTAGCTGGGCGGATACTATCGTAATTTAAATGTAGAGATTGTGTGCTCTGTCTAGGCACTGTATAAGGTTAAATATATAATGGAATACAATCAAGCAGATGAGATATTTGAGTGCGTGTTATGTAGAATTATCAAAGGAGTTAGCACAGTAGTGGGCCCGAAAGCGGTATCCTCCACGCCGATGAGCACACCCAGGTACAAAGCATACTCAAATACATGCAGACTTCGGGATATACTAATTGGCTAGGTGAACCATTCCCATGACCCCCACCACAACTAATGCCGTGCCGGGGATATACAGTTAAATTAGCAAATACCTTATAAGCAAATGCAAATAAAGTAATATTTTTTTAAAATAATTTTCTATTGTAGCTCAGCCACTGCAATTGATGCAAGTCAGATTGTTTTTTTTATCATTGATGCTAGGCTAGTGCTGCAACAATAAAAACTCAGTAATGCATTTTGGTGAGCAAAAATATCAAAATTAGCATGATGCTTAAACGTGCAAGCAATGCATTCATTGTGTAAAGTCTGCAATGCCCTATTAAAAGGGACATAATACTCATATGCTAAATCACTTGAAACTGATGCAGTATAACTGTAAAAAGCTGACAAGATAATATCACCTGAGCATCTCTATGTAAAAAAGAAAGATATTTTACCTTAAAAGTTTCTCAGTAGCCACATCCCATTGTAAATACTTCTAAGCAACATATCAGTATGTCTGTCCCGGGACAGCGGAAGGAGCGAGCATAGTGCACTCATCTTATTTCCCTATTCAGCTTAAGGAAGTTTACAATGAAATCTCATGAGAGTCAAGTCAAATCTCATGAGATCATAGTAAAAGAGTTCATGACCTTGTGGTGACATTTTATCACTGGAATATTCACTTAGCTGTTATTGGGATCCCTTCCCCCAGGTACACCTTTCTCTCTGAACTATAGACACTCCCATTGGTCTTTTTGAGTGGCATTTGATAAGCCACTCCCTTTTGAATTGGGTTATAAAATATTGTAACACCAGAGCCTCTCCCTCTCTTTTGTATCCTGGGCATGCTGTAAAGATGGATGATGTTGGACACAGAGAATCTGGCTAAGTATTTCTGGGATAATATTCTGTGTAGCACAATTGGGGTTAGTTTAGAAAAGTTGCCCTGTATCTTAAAATGTGGACTGTATCTGTAAAATAGATTGATATATATATATATACCTGTAAATATTTATCTTATTATTAACATATTGATTCCTAAATAAACTGTTTGACAAATAATGGAGGATCCTCATATAGTTTATTTTCACAATTTATCTGTGAGAAAGTAGAGATATTTTAAATTAATAGATAACCACATTTTGGCGGCCATGAAGTTGTAGACGAATCCATATGCCATTTAGTTTTGCAGGAATCAAATGAATGTTGATTTTATTTTAAATTTAACTGCAGTAAATGTAGATTTGATGTTTTATAGCAAAGTTTTTGTATGCAGTACTTTATTTAAAAAGCGCAAATAGTGGTTGGTTTTCAAAGGCCTGTTTGTTTCTCAAGAAAAGCATGGCTTTAAAAAACCTGTATTACTGGTCTGTATAAATTTGCATTTTTGCATAGGGGAAGCAAATAATGGTTGGTTTGGTTTCAGCAGGCCTGCTGTTTGTAGCTTACTAAATCTTAAATAACCCCCACAGTGTTATCTCTGTGTTTGTGTTGAAAAGAGATTTAAAAAAAAAAAAAGCATGTGATAAGAGGCAACCCTAAAAGGCTTAGAAATCAGCATATGAGCCTACCTATGTTTGGCTTCAACTTAGAATACCAAGAGAAAAAAGCAAGTTTGATGATGGAAGTAAATTGTGAAGTTGATTATACTAGACTGTCCCTTTAACTCTTGTATTTTTCTTGTTTTTGGAAACTGGATACTTTTATTGTTGAGACAGTTTTCTATCAGTTTTCTAATGAATTTTAGAGACATGTGTTGTGTTGGTCCCATCTAAATGTTTTTACAAACAAAAGCTTTACAGTACTATGTAATAGCTGCCAACAGTAAGGTTTTTTTTATTTATTTCTTTTTACAAAGGATTCATTTCTGTGAATGTGTTACACCCAGAGCTGTAGCTTGCCCTATACATAAATTTAATTCTGAATTGTATGGGAAATTGTGTAGACTTTAAAGTTAAGAAATTACAGTTTAATTAAGCTTTGTTTTGGGTAACAAAGTTAAAAATTTGCATTTCCTGTGTTTGGAGCAGATCCTGGAACCAAAACTACAGTTGAAATTAGTATTTAGAAGTTCTATAGAATCTTCCTGTACTTAAAATATTTTTATAATTTTTCCTCAATTTGGGAAAATATCAGTAAAAAGGATTCCTTGCTTTGCTTTGTTCATTTATTTTATTTAGGTTAGTATTATTGATGGTTCACACCTTTTAAAAGAGAACAATATTTAATTTTTTTAATTTTGTTCTGCTTAATTTCTGTTTAGTCTGGTGTTTCATTGCCCTATAGAGATTATAATTCCTTGCATTTGGGGCAGTTAAAATAGTCTGGCAAACTATGCTGTGAGAGACACACAATAGTCTGTTCCCCAGATTTAAAATAAAGAATAATCAGCAGTGGTTAGAAAAACTAAATTTAACTATATTACCACCTCTGCTGGAATGCTGACCTGCTTATAACAGATCTAATTCCTACCCTTCTACATGGCTTAACTGCTATGACCTTTGTTGTGTAAAATTAGTATCTCAATGGTATCTTGTACATCCTGTGTTAACATTTAAAAAAAAAAAAAACTACTATGCTGTGAGAGACACACTATTCTAGTATATAATATATATAGAATTTTTTTTTTTTAATTATTTTAGTTCTAACGGCTATCTGTTAAAAATGTCTGGAAAAAACTATATTTCACAGGAAATCTGTGATTACTTTAACAATTACATTCATAAATATAATGGTCCATTCCTCATCCCAGAAGCTAAAAACAACAAGTGTGAAAGTGTTTTAGATATACTAACACAGGTATTAACTCTTAAAAAGATGAATAATAATAAAAGAAAATGTATGATAGCACAGGCAGTGATTTCAACTATAAAGAGATTAACGGACATTATTGGAGAACTTACAGAGCAAAATAAAGACCTTAAATTAAAGTTAGATAACACACAGACTGACAGAGATTGTATTAAGCTTTCTGCTTTAACTAACACCATACAGATCAGTAAATTACAACGAAAATTAAAATCAACAGAACACATCAGTAACGAATACTCAAACAAAATTACTGAGTTACAGATGAAAATTGAACAAAAAGAAAAAATAATTAGTGATATTTCTGGGAACAATGCAGATAGTGATAACTTACTGCCACAAAGGAAAGAGCCAAAACAATTAGTAAAACAAGATAAAATGCAAATGGGCCCCACTAAAAACCCCAGTTCTGTTCCAATTGCCCCTGTCATAATTTCTGAGAATTTTAACAACCTGAAAGTTCCTACAGGTTTTTCAAATCAGACCAGGCCAATGACTGTAGCAGATAAAGACATTTTTAAGAAATGGTGGGGCACAATCCCCACAAACAGCTTTAATAACTTTTCACATTGGTTTCACAAGGGGGCTGAAAAAGCCATAAAATTAGGTATGAGCATGCCGGAATGGACCGAATTGCTTCAAGATGCCATGGGCCCCTATGCCAACAGGTTATTAGGATTTAATTCAAGTATATGTGATCAGGCTGGCAGGATAGCTAAAACCTTTTTCAATTTTACTAGTCTAGAGAAAGAGATTAGTGAAATTACCATGAGACCACTAGATGGGCCATTTGAAGTAGCAAAAAGAGTTTTATTTTGGTGTGTGCTGCGCCAGCCACAGACCCAAATGGTCTGGGGGTCACCAGCTCACATACAGAGGGTACTTGAAGCTCTCCCCAGAAAATGTCAGGAGTTTGTAAAGCTGTATGATCCAAACTCCACAAACCTACAGATGGTGCTCACTAGAGCTGAGAAGTGGTGGAATTATCACCCATACACCATTAAGGCAAATTCTGCAGTGAAGCAGTCAATGGAGAATAATCTGAATATTCACAGGCAGGAATCAGAGAGGGGTAATAGAAGGAATGTTTGTGGATATCAGAATAGTAGAGCATCAAATACAGAAAACTGGAGAGACAGGAATTTAAATGGCGATATTAACAGAGGAGAAAATTGGAGGCTGAGGTCAAATGAGATAAACAATAAGGCCAACTTAAGTTATTGGGAACTCAAACAAAAAAACAGGAGAATGAGAGATCAAATTGGGTTTCTAAAGAAGCAACTGACAGAGCTGGAGGGCTCAAATTAAATCATTCATTTTTTTTTGCAGTACATTTGTAATGTGTACTTTAGTTTTAAGTAAATGCCAATATTAAGAATGTATAGTTAATTGATGCATTCTCTTTCTAAAAAAACAATAACAGATACCTCCATTGTGATTGGTTTTGGGAGGCCACATGCAATACCATTTCTATGTAAACTGTCTGAAGTCTTATCTTGCAGGAAGAAAACCAATGAAGATAGAAGGCTTCTCACCTTTCCTTCCAGTTTTTCCCCAATAACACATATTATAGATTGTTGTTTTTCAGGTGTCTTCAGGACTGATCTTACCATGAAGCTATGATGGTGGCGTTGGACAAATTAAATAAGTATAATGTATCACAATGGAGATGTAAAATGGTGCATTAGGCCAAAAATAATTATATATATATATATAATCATATAAATCAAGCAACATAAGTTAAGTAAGGGTGCGAGTGGGATGATGCAATAACAGAGGCACTTTCCAACTTAAAGTTAATAACTGTGAATGTGGTTTTTACTGCAGATGGAGTGTTGTAGTGTGAAGTAAATATATGCCCGGTTTTAATCTTTTTTTCATTCCTTTGAGGGTCTTGGAAAAAAACAAAGTGGTTCAAAGAGAGAGATTTGGTAAAGCAAAAGCAAGGACCAGATGCCAAAAGCAAGGACCAGATGCCAAAAGATGACAACAAAGAACTTCAGTGAACCATTATAACTTTTGTTTTACAGGCACAATTCACACTTTCTTAATAAAGATTTTACTACACACATACCCATCTAGTGTACCCACACTCACACACTCATACATGAACTTTTCCCAATATTTAAGACCATTGTATAAATGTTGCTAATGGGGTTTAGCATAGGATTTTGTGTTTCTATGTATAATTTTAAATTATTTTTTCTAATGAATTGTATAAAGTTAGATTAGGAATTGACAGTCCTAGGAAAGTACAGAAGAGCTCATATCGCCGAGGGAATTATTCCGAAGGGATGGTGGGAGAATTTCTCCTGTAAGGTTTTCGCTCCCACTGTGTTCTTCTGTACTAGTGGGGATAACTAGAAAACGGGGCAACATAGGAGAAGAAAAAGTGAGGGAATGTGGTGACATTTTATCACTGGAATATTCACTTAGCTGTTATTGGGATCCCTTCCCCCAGGTACACCTTTCTCTCTGAACTATAGACACTCCCATTGGTCTTTTTGAGTGGCATTTGATAAGCCACTCCCTTTTGAATTGGGTTATAAAATATTGTAACACCAGAGCCTCTCCCTCTCTTTTGTATCCTGGGCATGCTGTAAAGATGGATGATGTTGGACACAGAGAATCTGGCTAAGTATTTATGGGATAATATTCTGTGTAGCACAATTGGGGTTAGTTTAGAAAAGTTGCCCTGTATCTTAAAATGTGGACTGTATCTGTAAAATAGATTGATATATATATATATACCTGTAAATATTTATCTTATTATTAACATATTGATTCCTAAATAAACTGTTTGACAAATAATGGAGGATCCTCATATAGTTTATTTTCACAATTTATCTGTGTTGGTTTTAGTGGTTTCACCATAGAGATTTAGTATATTATATTTAGTAGAAAGTAGAGATATTTTAAATTAATAGATAACCACATTTTGTGGTGACATTTTATCACTGGAATATTCACTTAGCTGTTATTGGGATCCCTTCCCCCAGGTACACCTTTCTCTCTGAACTATAGACACTCCCATTGGTCTTTTTGAGTGGCATTTGATAAGCCACTCCCTTTTGAATTGGGTTATAAAATATTGTAACACCAGAGCCTCTCCCTCTCTTTTGTATCCTGGGCATGCTGTAAAGATGGATGATGTTGGACACAGAGAATCTGGCTAAGTATTTCTGGGATAATATTCTGTGTAGCACAATTGGGGTTAGTTTAGAAAAGTTGCCCTGTATCTTAAAATGTGGACTGTATCTGTAAAATAGATTGATATATATATATATACCTGTAAATATTTATCTTATTATTAACATATTGATTCCTAAATAAACTGTTTGACAAATAATGGAGGATCCTCATATAGTTTATTTTCACAATTTATCTGTGTTGGTTTTAGTGGTTTCACCATAGAGATTTAGTATATTATATTTAGTAGAAAGTAGAGATATTTTAAATTAATAGATAACCACATTTTGTGGTGACATTTTATCACTGGAATATTCACTTAGCTGTTATTGGGATCCCTTCCCCCAGGTACACCTTTCTCTCTGAACTATAGACACTCCCATTGGTCTTTTTGAGTGGCATTTGATAAGCCACTCCCTTTTGAATTGGGTTATAAAATATTGTAACACCAGAGCCTCTCCCTCTCTTTTGTATCCTGGGCATGCTGTAAAGATGGATGATGTTGGACACAGAGAATCTGGCTAAGTATTTCTGGGATAATATTCTGTGTAGCACAATTGGGGTTAGTTTAGAAAAGTTGCCCTGTATCTTAAAATGTGGACTGTATCTGTAAAATAGATTGATATATATATATCTGTAAATATTTATCTTATTATTAACATATATTGATTCCTAAATAAACTGTTTGACAAATAATGGAGGATCCTCATATAGTTTATTTTCACAATTTATCTGTGTTGGTTTTAGTGGTTTCACCATAGAGATTTAGTATATTATATTTAGTAGAAAGTAGAGAGATTTTAAATTAATAGATAACCACAGACCTCAGCACTGTTGATGCTGTTTGGCTGCTGTTCATTTCTTTATTTTTTTTTCTTTATTTTTTTACCTGAAGCTGGGCAGTAACTGAAGGATAACTTTTTACACAGAACTTACTCTGCTGAGCAGAGGAAATTGTGAGATAAAATATCTTCCTTTTTTACATAGAGATGTTCAGGTGATATTTTCTAGTCAGCTTTTTACAGCTATAGTGCATCACTTTCAAGTGTTTAAACATTTGGGTATTATGTCCCTTTAACTGTCCATGTGCATTGTGCAGCCACAAAATAGCAGCGTCCAACCAATTGTATTTAAGAAAAATAAATAAATAGCTAACCTAATAAAATATAAGTCAATTTAATTGCAAATGTTGCTTAAAATAGCATGGCATGCCATGTTCTATTGCTCTTGATTCAGAACACAAAATAAATTAATTATAATGGAATAAGGTGGTGGTGTTTCTGACTGTGTTTGCTCATTGTTGTCAACAACACAGTCAGAAACAGTCATGGACTGGGAGGGACATCAAAGTAAAAAAACACTTTTTTTTCTACATTTAATTAATTTATTTTGTCTTTTCAAAAAGTAGAACTTGTTTCCCTCCCACCACCACCTTATTGTAAAAATATTTTATGTTCATTATTCAACCAACAGCAAATACTGCCTGACAGTGCCTGTGTGTCGTCTACTCAAGTTCACCAGTGTCAGCCAACAGCTGTGGTTCCATATTGCATCCTGTTTCTTCTTCTACAACAGCAAGGTCATCCACACATCCTGCAGCCTGTTTCTTCTTCTACAACAGCAAGGTCATCCACACATCCTAGTGCAGCCTGTCTCTTCTTCTACAACAGCAAGGTCATCCACACATTCTGCAGCCTGTTTATACTTCTATAACAGCAAAGTCATCCTGCAGGTGCACTGCAACTCTGAAAGCCTGTGTCTTCTACAACAGCAAGGTCAGCCATTCAGCCAGTGTCTTCTACAACAGCAAGGTCAGTCCTCCAAAGCCAGTGTATTCTACAACAGCAAGGTCAGTCCTCCAGAGCCAGTGTATTCTACAACAGCAAGGTCAGTCCTCCAGAGCCAGTGTATTCTACAACAGCAAGGTCAGTCCTCCAGAGCCAGTGTATTCTACAACTGAAAGGTCAGTCTCCTCCAGAGACAGTGTTGTCTCAGTCTCAAACATGAATATGAGCAACCCCATTGTTGTCGTCTTTAAAGTTTATATTCAAATAATTTCAAGTGTAAGCCTGTGGTCTCTTGTCTCTTCTCAATCAAGGTGACTGCATCATCATTAAGTTAAGCAAGCCCATTATTGTCTTCTTTATATTCTAGACCAAGTACAAGCCTGTGGTCTCTTGTCTCTAGTCTCAATCCAGGTGATGTCACTGCATCATTAAGCCCATTGTTGTATTATTTCTTTACATTCAAGTGCAGCTAGCCTGTGTTCTCTTCAATCAAGGTGACTGCATCATCAATCCCATTGTTGTCTTTATATTCAAGTGCAGCAAGCCACTGTGTTCTCTACTTCTCTTCAATCAAGGTGCTTGCATCATACCACTATCAGCCTTCTTCTTTAAAGTGCAGCAAGCCTGTGTTCCCTCTTCAATCAAGGTGACTGCTTAATCAAGCCCATTGTTGTCTTCTTTATATTCAAGTGCAGCTAGCCTGTGTTCTCTCTTCAATCAAAGTGACCGTTTAATCAAGCGAGCCCATCTTTGTCTTTTTTATATTCAAGTGCAGCAAGCCAGTGTGTACTTCTCTTCAATCAAGGTGACTGCATCATAGCACTATCACCCTATTTTGTTTTCTTCTTTAAAAGTGAAGCAAGGCTGTGTTCTCTCTTCCATCAAGGTGCACTGAATGCTCAATCAAGCCCATCGTTGTCTTCTTTATATTCAAGTGCAGCTAGCCTGTGTTCTCTTTAATCAAGGTGACTGCAACATTAATCCCATTATTGTCTTTATATTCAAGTGCAGCAAGCCAGTGTGTTCTCTACTTCTCTTCAATCAAGGTGACTGCATCATAGCACTATCAGCCTATCTTTTCCTTTTTTAAAGTGTAGCAAGCCTGTGTTATCTCTTCAATCAAGGTGACAGCTTAATCAAACCCACCATTGTCTTCTTTATATTCAAGTGCAGCTAGCCTGTGTTCTCTCTTCAATCAAGGTGACTGTATCATATAGCACATTGTTGTCCTGTCTTTATATTCAAGACTTTCAAGTGCAAGCCTGTGGTCTCTTGTCTTAATTGCAGCAGAAGCAATATCATTCATTCTTTAATTATTAATCAAAATAAATTGTGTGATTCTAATAAAAAATCTTTATGAAGCTTTTTTAAGACTGCTTCTGCTGCATCATCTCTGCAACTTGAAGAAGCTACACTAGCATCATCAGAGCTAAGCTAACTGCCTTATCAAGGCCATTCAATAGTTCTCGGTCTTTGTATTCAAGTGCAAGACTGTGGTCTAGTCTATCATTTTGCCACGGTTGCCAGTGACACCTGACCCTACTGATATTGGCAGTGTGTGCGGTAGTATAATCTCCTCATTTTTTGTGCCACCTGGTATTGTGTGCGTGGTACATAAAATTCAAGATGAGTTCTGAAGAGCTGGATGATGATGGATGATGGATGATGGATGATGATGATGAACATAATTTATGCTTACCTGATAAATTCCTTTCTCCTGTAGTGTAGTCAGTCCACGGGTCATCCATTACTTATGGAATATATCTCTTCCTAACAGGAAACTGCAAGAGAATTACCCAGCAGAGCTGCTATATAGCTCCTCCCCTCACATATCATACTCAGTCATTCGACCAAAGGAGACGAGAAAGGAGGAACCATAGGGTACAGTGGTGACTGGAGTTTAATTAAAATTTAGACCTGCCGTAAAAACAGGGCGGGCCGTGGACTGACTACACTACAGGAGAAAGGAATTTATCAGGTAAGCATAAATTATGTTTTCTCCTGTTAAGTGTAGTCAGTCCACGGGTCATCCATTACTTATGGAATACCAATACCAAAGCTAAAGTACACGGATGAAGGGAGGGACAAGGCAGGAACATTAAACAGAAGGAACCACTGCCTGAAGTACCTTTCTCCCAAAAATAGCCTCCGACGAAGCAAAAGTGTCAAATTTGTAAAATTTTGAAAAAGTGTGAAGCGAAGACCAAGTCCCGGCCTTGCAAATCTGTTCAACAGAGGCCTCATTTTTAAAGGCCCAGGTGGAAGCCACAGCTCTAGTAGAATGAGCTGTAATCCTTTCAGGAGGCTGCTGTCCAGCAGTCTCATAGGCTAAGCGTATTATGCTACGAAGCCAAAAAGAGAGAGAGGTAGCCGAAGCCTTTTGACCTCTCCTCTGTCCAGAGTAAACGACAAACAGGGAAGAAGTTTGACGAAAATCCTTAGTTGCCTGCAAATAGAATTTCAGGGCACGGACTACGTCCAGATTATGCAAAAGTCGTTCCTTCTTTGAAGAAGGGTTAGGTCACAGAGATGGAACAACTATCTCTTGATTGATATTCCTGTTAGTAACTACCTTAGGTAAGAACCCAGGTTTAGTACGCAGGACTACCTTGTCTGAATGAAAAATCAGATAAGGAGAATCACAATGTAAGGCAGATAACTCAGAGACTCTTCGAGCCGAGGAAATAGCCATCAAAAACAGAACTTTCCAAGATAACAGTTTGATATCAATGGAATGAAGGGGTTCAAATGGAACGCCTTGAAGAACATTAAGAACTAAGTTTAAGCTCCACGGCGGAGCAACAGACTTAAACACAGGCTTAATCCTAGTTAAAGCCTGACAGAAAGCCTGAACGTCTGGAACTTAAGCCAGACGTTTGTGCAGAAGAATAGACAGAGCAGAAATCTGTCCCTTTAACGAACTAGTAGATAAGCCCTTTTCTAAACCCTCTTGTAGAAAGGACAATATCCTAGGAATCCTAACCTTACTCCATGAGTAACTCTTGGATTCGCACCAATGTAAATATTTACGCCATATCTTATGGTAAATTTTTCTGGCAACAGGCTTCCTAGCCTGTATTAAGGTATCAATAACCGACTCCGAGAAGCCACGCTTTGATAGAATCAAGCGTTCAATCTCCATGCAGTCAGCCTTAGAGAAATTAGATTTGGATGTTTGAAAGGACCCTGAATTAGAAGGTCCTGTCTCAGAGGCAGAGACCACGGTGGACAGGACGACATGTCCACTAGGTCTGCATACCAGGTCCTGCGTGGCCACGCAGGCGCTATCAGAATCACCGAAGCTCTCTCCTGTTTGATCTTGGCAATCAAACGAGGAAGCATCGGGAATGGTGGAAACACATAAGCCATGTTGAAGACCCAAGGGGCTGTCAGAGCATCTATCAGCACCGCTCCCGGGTCCCTGGACCTGGATCCGTAACAAGGAAGCTTGGCGTTCTGACGAGATGCCATGAGATCCAGATCTGGTTTGCCCCAACGACGAATCAGTTGAGCAAAGACCTCCGGATGAAGTTCCCACTCCCCCGGATGAAAAGTCTGGCGACGTAGAAAATCCGCCTCCCAGTTCTCCACGCCTGTGATGTAGATCGCTGACAGGTGGCAAGAGTGAGACTCTGCCCAGCGAATTATCTTTGAGACTTCCAACATCGCTAGGGAACTTCTGGTTCCCCCTTGATGGTTGATGTAAGCCACAGTCGTGATGTTGTCCGACTGAAATCTGATGAACCTCAGAGTTGCTAACTGAGGCCAAGCTAGGAGAGCATTGAATATTGCTCTTAACTCCAGAATATTTATTGGGAGGAGTTTCTCCTCCTGAGTCCATAATCCCTGAGCTTTCAGGGAATTCCAGACTGCTCCCCAGCCTAGAAGGCTGGCGTCTGTTACAATCGTCCAATCTGGCCTGCAAAAGGTCATCCCCTTGGACAGATGTGGTCGAGAAAGCCACCATAGAAGAGAATCTCTGGTCTCTTGATCCAGATTTAGTAGGGGGGACAAGTCTGAGTAATCCCCGTTCCACTGACTTAGCATGCACAATTGCAGCGGTCTGAGATGCAGGCGCGCAAATGGTACTATGTCCATTGCCGCTACCATTAAGCCAATTACTTCCATGCACTGAGCTACTGACGGGTGTGGAATGAAGTGAAGGACACAGCAAGCATTTAGAAGTTTTAATAACCTGGCCTCTGTCAGGTAAATTTTCATCTCTACAGAATCTATAAGAGTCCCTAGAAAGGGAACTCTTGTAAGTGGTAATAGAGAACTCTTTTCCACGTTCACCTTCCACCCATGCGACCTCAGAAATGCCAGAACTATCTCTGTATGAGACTTGGCAGTTTGAAAACTTGACGCTTGTATCAGAATGTCGTCTAGGTACGGAGTCACCGCTATGCCTCGCGGTCTTAGTACCGCCAGAAGTGATCCTAGAATTTTGTAAAGATTCTTGGAGCTGTAGCTAATCCGAAGGGAAGAGCTACAAACTGGTAATGCCTGTCTAGGAAGGCAAATCTCAGTTACCGGTAATGGTCCTTGTGAATCGGTATGTGAAGGTAGGCATCCTTTAGATCCACTGTGGTCATGTACTGACCCTCTTGGATCATGGGAAGGATGGTTCGAATAGTTTCCATTTTGAATGATGGAACTCTTAGAAATTTGTTTAGGATTTTTAAGTCCAAGATTGGCCTGAAGGTTCCCTCTTTCTTGGGAACCACAAATAGGTTTGAATAGAATCCCTGCCCGTGTTCCGTCCGCGGAACTGGGTGGATTACCCCCATTAGTAAGAGGTCTTGTACACAGCGTAGAAACGCCTCTTTCTTTATTTGGTTTGCTGATAACCTTGAAAGATGAAATCTCCCCCGTGGAGGAGAAGTTTTGAAGTCCAGGAGATATCCCTGAGATATGATCTCCAACGCCCAGGGATCCTGGACATCTCTTGCCCAAGCCTGGGCGAAGAGAGAAAGTCTGCCCCCCACTAGATCCGTTTCCGGATAGGGGGCCCTCTCTTCATGCTGTTTTGGGGGCAGCAGCAGGTTTCTTGGCCTGCTTGCCCCTGTTCCAGGACTGGTTAACTTTCCAGCCCTGTCTGTAACGAGCAACAGCTCCTTCCTGTTTTGGAGCGGAGGAAGTTGATGCTGCTCCTGCCTTGAAGTTACGAAAGGCACGAAAATTAGACTGTTGGCCTTTGATTTGGCCCTGTCCTGAGGTAGAGCATGGCCCTTACCTCCCGTAATGTCAGCAATAATTTCTTTCAAGCCGGGCCCGAATAAGGTCTGCCCTTTGAAAGGAATATTAAGCAATTTAGATTTAGAAGTCACGTCAGCTGACCAGGATTTAAGCCATAGCGCTCTGCGCGCTTGGATGGCGAATCCGGAGTTCTTAGCCGTAAGTTTGGTTAAATGCACAATGGCATCAGAAACAAATGCGTTAGCTAGCTTAAGTGTCTTAAGCTTGTTGATTATTTCATCCAATGGAGCTGAGCGAATGGCCTCTTCCAGAGACTCAAACCAGAATGCAGCCGCAGCAGTGACAGGCGCAATGCATGCGAGGGGCTGTAAAATAAAACCTTGTTGAACAAACATTTTCTTAAGGTAACCCTCTAATTTTTTATCCATTGGATCTGAAAAGGCACAACTATCCTCCACCGGGATAGTGGTACGCTTAGCTAAAGTAGAAACTGCTCCCTCCACCTTAGGGACCGTCTGCCATAAGTCTCGTGTGGTGGCGTCAATAGGAAACATTTTCCTCAATATGGGAGGAGGGGTAAAAGGCACACCCGGTCTATCCCACTCCTTGCTAATAATCTCTGTAAGCCTTTTTGGTATAGGAAATACGTCAGTACACACCGGTACCGCATAGTATCTATCCAACCTACATAATTTCTCTGGAATTGCAACCGTGTTACAATCATTCAGAGCCGCTAATACCTCCCCTAGCAATGTGCGGAGGTTCTCTAGCTTAAATTTAAAATTGGAAATCTCTGAATCCAGTCTCCCTGGATCAGATCCGTCACCCACAGAATGAAGCTCTCCGTCCTCACGTTCTGCAAACTGTGACGCAGTATCTGACATGGCTCTCATCTCATCCGCGCGCTCTATCCTTAACCCAGAGCTATCGCGCTTGCCTCTTAATTCTGGCAACTTAGATAATACTTCTGTCATAACAGTAGCCATGTCTTGCAAAGTGATTTGTAAGGGCCTCCCTGATGTACTTGGCGCCACAAAATCACGCACCTCCTGAGCGGGAGGCGAAGGTACTGACACGTGAGGAGAGTTAGTCGGCAAAACTTCCCCCTCGTCGTCTGGTGATAATTTCTTTACATGTAAAGATTGACTTTTATTTAAAGTAGCATCAATGCAATTAGTACACAAATTTCAATTGGGCTCCACATTGGCCTTTAAACATAGTGAACAAAGAGATTCATCTGAGTCAGACATGTTTAAACAAACTAGCAATGAGACTAGCAAACTTGGAAATACTTTTCAAAATTAATTTACAAGCAATATAAAAAACGTTACTGTGCCTTTAAGAAGCACAGAAAAACTGACACAGTTGAAATAACAGAGATAGTTATAGCAACCAAATTTTCACAGTAAATGTATTAAGTTAGCAAAGGATTGCACCCACCAGCAAATGGATGATTAACCCCTTAGTACCCAAAAACGGATAACAATTATATAATTAACGTTTTTCTCACAGTCAAATACACTGTCACAGGACTGCTGTGCCTGATTACCTCCCTCAAAATGGATTTTGAAGACCCCTGAGCTCTCTAGAGACAATCTGGATCATGGAGGATGAAGTAGACAGATTGTGACTGAATTTTTACTGTGCAAAAAAGCGCTAAAATAGGCCCCTCCCACTCATATTACAACAGTGGGGAAGCTCAGAAACTGTTTCTATGCAGAAAACAAAAATGGCCATGTGGTAAAAATCATGCCCTAATAAGTTTTATCACCAAGTACCTCACAAAAACGATTAACAAGCCAGTAAACATTTTAAACATACATTTGAAAGTTATGTATTATTATTAATAAGCCTGCTACCAGTCGTTTTTACTGCAGTTAAGGCTCATACATTATTTCAGTATTAACAGTATTTTCAGAGTCAATTCCATTCCTTAGAAAAATACATTCAGTGTACACACACACACACACATCAGCCTGATACCAGTCGCTATCACTGCATTTAAGGCTGAACTTACTTTACAATGGTATCAGCAGTATTTTCTCAGTCAATTCCATTCCTCAGAAAATAAATTACTGCACATACCTCATTTGTTGCAGGGGAGCCCTGCATGCTATTCCCCTTCTCTGAAGTTACCTCACTCCTCAGATGAGAAACAGCCAGTGGATCTTAGTTACGTCTGCTAAGACCATAGAAAAAAACCCAGGCAGATTCTTCTTCTAATGCTGCCTGAGAATAAACAGCACACTCCGGTGCCATTTAAAAATAACAAACTTTTGATTGTAGAAATAAACTAAGTTAAAAAAACACCACAGATCTCTCACAGCTTCCTTTTTAGTTAGGCTGCAAGAGAATGACTGAGTATGATATGTGAGGGGAGGAGCTATATAGCAGCTCTGCTGGGTAATTCTCTTGCAGTTTCCTGTTAGGAAGAGATATATTCCATAAGTAATGGATGACCCGTGGACTGACTACACTTAACAGGAGAAATGATGTTGATGTTGCTACAGAATTGTTGGTGCCAAAGAAAAATTCAACATCAGTTGTTTGGGAATATTTTGGATTCAGAAGAGAGGATGTGAAACAGAACCAAGTAATCTGCAAAACTTGTGTAAAGAGTGTTGCAGCAAAACAAAGTAACACATCAAACCGGTTCCAGCACCTTAAACAGTGGCATAAGGAAATCTTTGAACTATGTATGGCAAAAAAACACCCTGGTAGTGAAAAGACAACACAAACAAGCTGTGAATCTAAAGTTCAGCAGCAGCAATCAATCATAAAGGCATTTGCAAACACAGCACCATATGGGAAGACCTCAAAAAGGCATAGAGACATAACCAACGCTATTGCATATTATATATGCAAAGACATGGTGCCTGCATACACGGTTAGTAAAGAAGGCTTCAAAAGAATGATACACACTCGACAAGAGATACCAAATGGCATCTCGCAATTACTTCTCAGTAGTTGCAATCCCAGAAAGGTATGCAAAATGCAAAGCTATAGTTGAATCTGAGATAAATCAATTGAAATACTATGCAACAACAGATATGTGGTCAAGCCGAACAATGGAGCCATATATGAGTTTAACCTTACACTTTATCAATGATGATTTTGAGATCAAAAGTCTATGTTTGCAAACATCATACTTTCCTTCTGACCACACTGGAGAGAATGTAGCACAAGGTTTGAGAGAAGCTTTGGCCTCATGGGGACTCTGTGAGGATCAACAACTATCAATCACCACAGACAATGGCACAAACATCGTCAAGACTGTTGCTCTGAATAAAAGGACAAGACTACAGTGTTTTGGGCACAGGTTGCATCTTGTAATTCAAAATGCAGTGAAAGATGAGCATTGCATTTCTAGAGCCACAGACTTATGCAAGAAAATTGTTTTCATTTCTCACACAGCTGGAATAAGAAGGTGGCATTAACTCAAGCCCAGGAAGAACTTCAACTGCCAAAGCATTCACTTATAACAGAGTGCCCAACAAGGTGGAGCTCAAGACAAAAGATGATAGAGAGAGTTTTAGAGCAACAGAGAGCATTGACTCAGGTTCTCTCTGCAGACAGAAAAAACAGACATCTGGTTCCACAATGGCAGGACACTGATGTTCTTGAATCTGTGAGTAAGGCACTGGGTCAAGTTCAAGATTTTACTGATGCCGTTTCTGGAGAAAACTATGTCAGTGTAACACATGTTAAATCAGTTCTGCATCTATTAAACACAAAGATACTGACTCTGGAGGAAGATGATTCTGACCTTAGCACCAAAAATAGTTGCGGTCTCACCAGAATAAGCGGAATAAGCAAGGAGAGAAGGTTGAATTATAAAAAGTTCCTTTATTTCATCTGTTTAAAATCAAGCAAGACACAGCATAGCAGAAGACACAGCTGACGCGTTTCCTGCCTCAGAGGCAGTTCATCAGAGCTTCTAACCCACTAAAAACACTTGTAATGCTTGAAATCAAAAATGGTACTACAGTACTAATGTAGCTGTACTATCCTAGTCAGATAACCAATCTAAAGTCTAAAAACCATGACAATTTGAAGAAAATATATATATATATATATATATTTATATATTATTTATGTTATTCTCTTGTTATTACATATTACTAAATTATTTACTATTACAAATCATTAGAATTCCTTCATGGGCCCTGCTTTTACAAGCTCTATGTTATAGTTGTACTTAACGTGTCACTCACTATGACAAAAAAAAAACAATTATGATGTTGTCAGCTCAAATACTTAGCGATTCACATTTCTATCCTGTGTGAAAATGCACATGCACTTTGTGCACTGACTGTATGCTGGCTGTATCGATGGCCAATGTAATAGCCAGGGCAGGCCAGCTTCCAAATTCCAATGTTTTTCTATTGTATTATCCGTTTTAATTTTGAATAATGTACTCTTACTGTACTATGCTGCAGTGCTGCTGCTATTAGTTGATGCATGGATGTTAAAAACAGGTTGCAGGATTTATATTGTTAATGCCACATCCCTCATGTTTCCCTGGATAGTAGTCACTCGGCTAAATGACTTACACATGAAGCAGTGTGCGTTGTACTAAGTACTACCTTTAATGTGCAATTAGAAACACAAATAAGTGCTGCACAGTACGCACTTTGCAATTTTCTGCATCCATATACACTTCTTTATATGTTACTTATAGCACAGCTAAACTGACTGGCCAAGAAAAAATGGACAATGTGCTGTGGTAATAACTGTCCAGCTAATTTAATTTCAATTTGCTGTTGTGTGTGTTGAGTTTACTTGTTTGTATTATGTATTGTAGATGTACTCTAACTACCAATGTTCTAAGTGTTCTGTACTACAGCTATAGCTGTAAAAATGTATGTAATGACAGGGTGCAGGATGTAAGGATTGCCCTTGTCAAAGCCACATCCCCCATGTTTTCCTGGACAGCGGACAGTCACTCAGCTAAATAACTAGCA
Organism: Bombina bombina; assembly: GCF_027579735.1. Classification (NCBI taxonomy): domain Eukaryota; kingdom Metazoa; phylum Chordata; class Amphibia; order Anura; family Bombinatoridae; genus Bombina; species Bombina bombina. Next base: position 285,616,125 of record NC_069499.1, read on the forward strand.
CATGCAGTAGTGTGCATTGTATTAGCTTTACTGTACTTAGAAACAGAACACACATCATGCTGCTGCACACTCAGCACTTTTCAGGTTTCTCCATGCATGCAATACATACACTGTTTCATATGTTGCTCATACCACAGCTAGACTGACTGCCCAAGAAAACAAAGGACAATGTGGTAAGAACTGGCCAGCTATTTTCATTTCAATTAGCTGTGTGTGTGTTGAGTTCAATTGTTTGTATTATGTATTGTACTAGTTACTCTATCTATAACTGGTGTTCTACTTCTTAGTGTTCTGTACTACAGCTATAGCTGTAAAAAAATTATGTAATATGATAGGCTGCAGGATGTCAGAATGCCACATCCCCCATGTTTTCATGGACAGTCACTCAGCTAAATGACTAACACATGCAGCAGTGTGCTGCATTGTACTATCGTCTTAGAACAACAAATCATGCAGCTGGAGCTTGATAGTCCTCAGTCTGCACTTTTCAGGTTTCTTTCTACATGCTGCACACACTGCTTCATATGTTACTCTTACCACAGCTAGACTGACTGCCCAATAAAACATGGGCAATGTGGTAAGAACTGGCCAGCTAATTTCATTTAAATTAGCTTTGTTTGTATGTGTTGCGTTCACTTGTTTGTATTATGTACTAACCTCCTGTATATAACTGTGTTTTTAGTTGTCTTTTATATAGTAGATCTACTACTACAGAATAGCTGTGACTAGTGTGTGATGTAATATGACAGGCTGCAGGATGTCAGGATTGACCTTGTCATGTCATGTTTCCTTGGACCGTAACTCCTAAAATGAATAACACATGCAGCAGTGTGTGCATTCATTGTACTTACTTTACTGCACTTATTTTTATATACAGAACTTCACAAGTCATACTGCTGTAAAGACAGCAATTTTCAGGTTTCTCCATGCTTACACTGCTTCATATGTTAATCATACCATTGTGTCCACAGTTAGAATTACTGTCCAATAAAACTTGACAATGTTGTGTGAACTTATGTGTCATAAGACCTAATAACTGGCTAGTGGCTACTATTTAATCACATCACAGGCGGCAAATTTTATTGTAACTAATTTTTGTTTTGTATTTTTATGCTCCAAGAGTGTATTGGACATTGATAAACATGTACATTAAGATTCTGCAGTGTTAAATACATTTTTAATGCTAAATGAAGGTGTTATGGGCAAAAAAATAATAATTGTGATTTGATTAAAAATGACTATATCGCCCAGCTCTAATATATATATATATATATATATATATATATATATATATATATATATATATATATATATATATATATATATATATATATATATATATATATATATATATATATATATATATATATACACATATACATATATATATATATACATATACATATGTATGTGTGTGTGTATATATATATATCCACATATACACACACACACACTTACATATATATATATATATATATATATATATATATATATATATATATATATATATATATGTATTTAAATACATATACAGGTAGCCCTCAGTTTACGCCGGGGTTAGGTTCCAGAAGGAATGGTTGTAAATCGAAACTGTTGTAAATTGAAACCCAGTTTATAATGTATGTCAATGGGAAGTGAGGGAGATAGGTTCCAGGTACCTCTCAAAATTGTCATAAGTAACACCTAATACATTATTTTTAAAGCTTTGAAATGAAGACTGTAAATGCTAAACAGCATTATAAACCTAATTAAATAATCACACAACACAGAATAAATAATTAAACTAAGTTAAATGAACAAAAACATTTGCTAAACAGCATTATAAACCTAATAAAATAATCACACAACACAGACTTCACTTGCCTTTTTCTGCAAACAGTTCTTTCTATGCATTCCCATCTGGACTGATTTATAGACAGGAAGATCTTGTTCCTTTGAAATGTGCTCGATAGCTCAGGTCTGGTTAAACTGATTCATTTCAGCTTGTTAGGCTTTGCTGCAACACAAGCGGACAGCTCCATCTACTAGCTATTTTTACAAAATGCACTGCTTCTCAATGCTTTTCAATAGCAGTCACATGACTGGAAAAAAAGGTTGTTATTCTGAAACGGTGTAAATTGAACCGTTGTAAAACGAGGGCCACCTGTATACACATATAAACACACAAATACATATGTATACATAAATAGACATATATACATTATAAGTGCATTGGAGCTTTTTGCAGTTAAGTAGATAAAACATACTAAAGCATATTTATGCAATATTCATTTTTAATAAAGTGTTATACTGTTTATTTACTGAAAATATTTCACATTCCAATGTTCCGCACATAGCAGAATATGTTCTATGTATTTAAAAAAACATAATTTATGCTTACCTGATAAATTTATTTCTCTTGTAGTGTGTTCAGTCCACGGGTCTTCCATTACTTATGGGATATATTCTCCTTCCCAACAGGAAGTTGCAAGAGGATCACCCAAGCAGAGCTGCTATATAGCTCCTCCCCTCACATGTCATATCCAGTCATTCGACCGAAACAAGACGAGAAAGGAGAAACTATAAGGTGCAGTGGTGACTGGAGTTATAATTTTAAAATTTAGAACCTGCCTGAAAAAGACAGGGCGGGCCGTGGACTGAACACACTACAAGAGAAATAAATTTATCAGGTAAGCATAAATTGTGTTTTCTCTTGTTAAGTGTGTTCAGTCCACGGGTCATCCATTACTTATGGGATACCAATACCAAAGCTAAGTACACGGATGATGGGAGGGACAAGGCAGGAACATTAAACAGAAGGAACCACTGCCTGTAGAACCTTTCTCCCAAAACCAGCCTCCGAAGAAGCGAAAGTGTCAAATTTGTAAAAAGTGAAGACCAAGTTGCAGCCTTGCAAATCTGTTCAACAGAGGCCTCATTCTTAAAGGCCCAGGTGGAAGCCACAGCTCTGGTGGAATGAGCTGTAATTCTTTCAGGAGGCTGCTGTCCAGCAGTCTCATAGGCTAAACGTATTATGCTACGAAGCCAAAAAGAGAGAGAGGTAGCCGAAGCCTTTTGACCTCTCCTCTGTCCAGAGTAAACGACAAACAGAGAAGTTTGTCTAAAATCTTTAGTTGCCTGTAAGTAGAACTTCAGAGCACGGACCACGTCTAGATTATGCAAAAGACGTTCCTTCTTTGAAGAAGGATTAGGACATAATGATGGAACAACAATCTCTTGATTGATATTCCTGTTAGAAACAACCTTAGGTAAAAACCCAGGTTTAGTACGCAGAACTACCTTGTCTGAATGAAAGATCAGATAAGGAGAATCACAATGTAAGGCAGATAACTCCGAGACTCTTCGAGCCGAGGAAATAGCCATCAAAAACAAAACTTTCCAAGATAAAAGCTTAATATCAATGGAATGAAGGGGTTCAAACGGAACACCCTGAAGAACTTTAAGAACCAAGTTTAAGCTCCACGGAGGAGCAACAGCTTTAAACACAGGCTTAATTCTAGCCAAAGCCTGACAAAAGGCCTGGACGTCTGGATGCTCTGCCAGACGTTTGTGTAAAAGAATAGACAGGGCTGAAATCTGTCCCTTTAGCGAACTAGCGGATAAACCCCTTTCTAAACCCTCTTGTAGAAAAGCTAATATCCTAGGAATCCTAACCTTACTCCATGAGTAACTCTTGGATTCGCACCAATATAAATATTTACGCCATATCTTATGGTAAATTTTTCTTGTCACAGGTTTCCGAGCCTGTATTAATGTATCAATAACCGAATCCGAAAACTCACGCTTTGATAGAATCAAGCGTTCAATTTCCAGGCAGTCAGCCTCAGAGAAATTAGGTTTGGATGGTTGAAAGGACCCTGAATTAGAAGGTCCTGCCTCAGAGGAAGAGACCATGGTGGACAGGACGACATGTCCACTAGGTCTGCATACCAGGTCCTGCGTGGCCACGCAGGCGCTATTAGAATTACTGATGCCCTCTCCTGTTTGATCCTGGCAATCAGCCGAGGTAGCAACGGAAATGGTGGAAACACATAAGCTATGTTGAAAACCCAAGGGGCTGCTAATGCATCTACCAGCACCGCTCCCGGGTCCCTGGAACTGGATCCGTAACAAGGAAGCACCGCGTTCTGGCGAGATGCCATGAGATCCAGATCCGGTTTGCCCCAACGACGAATCAGTTGAGCAAATACCTCCGGGTGAAGTTCCCACTCTCCCGGATGAAAAGTCTGGCGACTTAGGAAATCCGCCTCCCAGTTCTCTACGCCTGGGATGTGAATCGCTGGCAAGAGTGAGACTCTGCCCAGCGAATTATCTTCGAGACTTCCAACATCGCTAGGGAACTCCTGGTTCCCCCCTGATGATTGATGTAAGCCACAGTCGTGATATTGTCCGACTGAAATCTGATGAACCTCAGCTTTGCTAACTGAGGCCAAGCTAGAAGAGCATTGAATATTGCCCTTAATTCTAGAATGTTTATTGGGAGGAGTTTCTCCTCCTGAGTCCACGATCCCTGAGCCTTCAGGGAATTCCAGACTGCTCCCCAGCCTAGAAGGCTGGCATCCGTTGTTACAATCGTCCAATCTGGCCTGCGAAAGGTCATTCCTTTGGACAGATGAACCGGTGACAACCATCAGAGAAGCGAATCTCTGGTCTCCTGGTCCAGATTTAGCAAAGGGGACAGATCTGAGTAATCCCCGTTCCATTGACTGAGCATGCATAGTTGCAGCGGTCTGAGATGCAGGCGCGCAAATGGCACTATGTCCATTGCCGCGACCATTAAGCCGATTACCTCCATGCACTGAGCTACTGATGGGCTTGGAATGGAATGAAGGACACGGCAAGCATTGAGAATCTTTGATAACCTGGACTCCGTCAGGTAAATCTTCATCTCTACAGAATCTATAAGAGTCCCTAGAAAAGGAACCCTTGTGAGTGGTAACAGAGAACTCTTTTCCACGTTCACTTTCCACCCATGCGACCTCAGAAATGCTAGAACTATCTCTGTATGAGACTTTGCATTCTGAAAACTTGACGCTTGTATCAGAATGTCTAGAAAGGCAAACCTCCGGTACCGATAATGATCTTTGTGAATCGGTATATGAAGGTAAGCATCCTTTAAGTCCACCGTGGTCATACATTGACCCTCTTGGATCATGGGTAGGATGGTTCGAATGGTTTCCATCTTGAACAATGGTACCCTTAGGAATTTGTTTAGGATCTTTAAGTCCAAGATTGGTCTGTAGGTTCCCTCTTTTTTGGGAACCACAAATAGATTTGAGTAAAATCCTTGTCCCTGTTCCGATCGCGGAACTGAGTGGATCACCCCCATGATTGAGAGGTCTTGTACACATTGTAGAAATGCCTCTCTCTTTACTAGGTTTGTCGATAACCTCGAAAGATGGAACCTCCCTTGTGGAGGAGAGGATTTGAAATCCAGAAGGTATCCCTGAGATATAATCTTTAACGTCTAGGGATCCTGCACATCTCTTGCCCAAGCCTGGGCAAAGAGAGAAAGTCTGCCCCCCACTAAATCCGTCTCTGGATAGGGGGCCCTGACTTCATGCTGTCTTAGGGGCGGGAGTAGGCTTTCTGGCCTGCTTGCCCTTGTTCCATGACTGGTTGCCTTTCCAACCTTGTCTGTAACGAGCAGTAGTTCCCTCCTGTTTTGGAGCGGAGAAAGTCGATGCTGCTCCTGCCTTGAAGTTACGAAAGGCACGAAAATTAGACTGTTTGGCCTTTGATTTGGCCCTGTCCTGAGGAAGGGCGTGGCCCTTACCTCCCGTAATGTCAGCAATAATTTCCTTCAAGCCGGGCCCGAATAAGGTCTGCCCTTTGAAAGGAATGTTAAGTAGTTTAGACTTGGAAGTTACATCCGCTGACCAGGATTTAAGCCAGAGCGCTCTGCGCGCCTGTATGGCGAATCCGGAATTTTTAGCCGTAAGTTTGGTTAGATGTACTACGGCATCTGAAACAAACGCATTAGCTTGCTTAAGGGTTCTAACTTTGCTCAAGGCCTCATCCAACGGCTCTGTGCGAATCGCCTCTTCCAGAGACTCAAACCAGAATGCCGCTGCAGCCATGACAGGCGCAATGCATGCAAGAGGCTGCAGTATAAAACCCTGTTGAACAAACATTTTCTTAAGATAACCCTCTAATTTTTTATCCATTGGATCTGAGAAAGCACAGCTATCCTCCACCGGGATAGTGGTATGCTTGGCTAACGTAGAAACTGCTCCCTCCACCTTAGGGACCGTCTGCCATAAGTCTCGTGTGGTGGCGTCTATAGGGAACATTTTTCTAAATATCGGGGGAGGGGAAAAAGTCACACCGGGTCTATCCCACTCCTTACTTATAATTTCTGTAAGTCTTTTTGGTATAGGAAAAACGTCAGTACACACCGGTACCGCATAGTATCTATCCAACCTACACAATTTCTCTGGAATTGCCACCGTGTTGCAATCATTCAGAGCCGCTAATACCTCCCCTAGTAACACACGGAGGTTCTCAAGCTTAAATTTAAAATTTTAAATTTCTGAATCCGGTCTCCCCGGATCAGAACCGTCACCGACAGAATGAAGCTCACCGTCCTCATGTTCTGCAAATTGTGACGCAGTATCAGGCATGGCTCTCGTGTCATCAGCGCGCTCTGTCCTTAACCCAGAGCTATCGCGTTTGCCCCTTAATTCGGGCATATTATATAATACTTCTTTCATAACATTAGCCATATCATGTAAAGTGATTTGTAAGGGCCTAGATGTACTAGGTGTCTCAATCCTACGCATCTCCCGAGCAGGAGACGCAGGTAATGACACGTGAGGAGAGTTAGACGGCATAACTTCCCCCTCGTTGTCTGGTGATAGCTTCTTTATCGGTACAGATTGACTTTTATTCAAAGCAATATCAATACAATTGGTACACATCGTTCTATTGGGCTCCACATTGGCTTTTGAACATGATGAACAAACAGTTTCCTCTGAATCAGACATGTTTAAAACAGACTTAGCAATGAAAACTAACAAGCTTGGAAATCACTTTCAATAAGTTTTACAAGCAATATAAAAAACGCTGCAGCGCTTCAATAATACAGATATAATTAAACAATTCTTAACAAGAAGTGTATTATTAAAAGAGGATTGCACCCATTAGCAAAAGGATGATTAACCCCTCAATACCCAAAACGGATAAAACAGATATCAATTAAGATTTAACGCTTTTAATCACAGTCAGCACACTGTCACAGATCTGCTGTGACTGATTACCTCCCTCACAAATGAAATTTGCAGACCCCTGAGCTCTCTAGAGACGTCCTGGATCAAGGAGGAAGAAGCAGAAAGACTGTGCAATAATTTTAACTGCGCAACAAGGCGCTAAAACAAGGGCCCTCCCACTCCAATCACAACAGTGGGAGCCCTGATATAACGGTTTCCATGCAGAAAAATATGTTAGCCACGTGGAAAAAATCATGCCCAAAGCGATTTATCACCAAAGTACCTCACAAAAACGAATAACATGCCAGTAAACGTTTTATTAAAAAACAACATTTTTCAATGTCATGCAAAGCTATCACTAAGCCTGCTACCAGTCGCTACCACTGCAGAGAAGGCTTAAGTATTATTTCAGTGTTAACAGTATTTTCTCAGTCAAATTCTAGTCCCTAGAATATAACTCGACTGCGCATACATTTATCAGCCTGATACCAGTTGCTACTACTGCATTTAAGGCTGTACTTACATCATACGGTAACAGCAGTATTTTCTTAGTCAATTCCATTCCCAGAAAATAAAGTACCGCACATACCTCATTTGCGGAGGACCCGCATGCTATTCCCATTTTCTGAAGTTACCCCACTCCTCAGAATGTCGAGAACAGCCAGTGGATCTTAGTTACGCCTGCTAAGATCATAGATAAAAAACGCAGGCAGTTTCTTCTTCCAAATACTGCCTGAGATAGAAAAACAGCACACTCCGGTGCCATTTAAAATAACAAACTTTTGATTGAAGAATAGTTAAGTAAAAACTCCAGCTCCTCTCGCGACCTCCTTCTTTGTTGAGGGTTGCAAGAGAATGACTGGGTATGACATGTGAGGGGAGGAGCTATATAGCAGCTCTGCTTGGGTGATCCTCTTGCAACTTCCTGTTGGGAAGGAGAATATATCCCATAAGTAATGGATGACCCGTGGACTGAACACACTTAACAAGAGAAATATGTGTATATGTATTTATTTATTTATTAATAAATAGAACATATTCTGCTATGTGAAGAATAATGTAATGTGAAATATTCAAATTTTCATGTCAGGTTAGCTCACTTGAGAAAATGCGATTGGGTTTGCGCACCACTTTTCTTGCTCTATTGACTTTGATGGATGGGAATATGTTAAAAAGCTCACTAAATTCTAACTTAGGCTTTTTGCGCACATTGGGTTAGCACTCATGCAAAAAAATGTTTACTTTAAACTTGCCATAAGCGCGCTAACCAAAGTGCTTCCCAATGCACGTAAAAAGCTTACTTCTAGCGCAGTTAGTGCAGCTAACGCACGAGCACTAAATACTGATCCACTCCTAAGCTACCTCTAAATATTAAACCCCCAAATACCATCAACACCTACACCTTCTCATACCCTCAGCCCTGAAAGTGCAGGGCCCTGGTCGAGTGCCCTCTTACCTTGCCAAAAGGGCAGGCCTGCATGCATCTGTCTTGTAATGTTAAAGTAATCTCACTGAATAGAAACAAATTTGCCTTGGTGATCTTGCATGTGATAACAAGGGGCATTCTCAAGGCATGAATGGGATTTTAAATCTAAACTGCAACTCAGTATTCAGGTTATAGAAAGAAACAATTGCCCCTGAGAAATAGCTCATCTTAATGGTGTTCTTGTTTTTACACATTTTTATTTTCTTAAACCCTTAAGGACCGGGTACTTCAGACAAAAACCAAAAGACCAGAGCATTTTTGCCATCACTACATTTAAACAGAAATAGAGCTATTTTTATATTTACCTATCAAAAATATATATTTTTTAGTAGACAACCAAAGTATTGATCTAAGCCAATTTTGGTAAATTTCATGCCACCATTTCACACCCAAATGCGATCAAATAAAAAAACGTTCACTTTTTCACAATTTTAGGTTTCTCACTGAAATGATTTACAGCTTGTGCAATCATGGCACAAATGGTTGTAAATGCTTCTCTGGGATCCCCTTTGTTCAGAAATAGCAGACATATATGGCTTTGGCATTGCTTTTAGGCAATTAGAAGGCTGCTAAATGCCGCTGCGCACCACACTTGTATTATGCCCAGCAGTGAAGAGGTTAATTAGGTAGCTTGTAGGGTTAATTTTAGCTTTACTGTAGAGATTAGCCTTCCACCTGACACACCCCACCCCCTGATCCCTTCCTGAACCCCTCTCAATCAGCTCTCTTCCCTCCCTCATCCCCCAAAGGTCACTCCCATCTTAAAACACTGGCAGAAAGTCTGCCAGTACAAAAATAAAAGGGGTGTATTTTCTGCAGGGTAGTATCCCCCCTTACCTCCCAACCTCCCTGATCCCCCCCAAACAGCTCTCTAACCCTCCCCCTCTACCTATTAGCAGGTATCCTAGGTACTGGCAGCTGTCTGCCAGGACCCAGTTTGCAGCAAAATAGACAATTTTTTTTTATAATACTCTTTTTTTCTGTAGTGTAGCTGCCCCCCAAGATCCCTTTTTTTCCAAATTACCCCACATATGATCCCCTCATTGCCCCTCCTTCCCCCTCAATCACGCAGCTGGATTATTATTTTTTCCCCAAGTATCGTGGCCGAGTGGTTCCGCCCACTCCCGTCCTCCTCCCGCGATGGGCCGCCCACCCAACTCCCTTCTTACACTCCCACCCACCAATGATTGGTCCTACCGCTGTCTGATGCAGAGAGGATCACTCTCTGCTTCGGTAACTCTGCAACTCTATTTCTACAGTGCCCCACTCGTGGGGCATGCAGAAATAGCGCAATCTCGCAATTTTAAGTGAGATCGTGGCAGAGAGAAGTCCAGGGTACGGCGCTGGTCTTTAAGGGGTTAAAGGATTTCAACTTTTTTTGTGCCCACTGTATGTTAGAGTAAACTGAGGGCGTTTTGTTTTCTTGTTTTTGTTTTATGTTTGTTTTTTATTTTGATTTTTTTTTTAGTGATTGTGGTATCCTTGACAGTGAAAGACTGTTGTATGTAGTAGGAAATAGAAGTTTGTGAGATGGAAGCTGCTCCACTGATTTTATTGATTGATAGATATCAGTTTCACTCACGGGTTTTAATTTTATCAAATCCATTATTTTATTTTACGTAAAAGGGATACTAAACCCATTTTTTTTCTTTCATGATTCAGATAGAGCATGCAATTTTAAGCAACTTTCTAATGTACTCCTTATATAAATTTTTCTTCCTTCTCTTAATATCTTTATTTGATAAAGCAGGAATCTAAACTAAGGAGCCGATGTTATATCAGATTCTGCTCCTTTGTCAGAATCTGCTCCCTCTGACGGTGCATGCTCTATATGACGTAATCGCACTCCACATATGTTAAATAGGAACGCGTGGAATGTGATTATGTCAATCAGCAACATGCGCAGTTAGAAGGAGCAGATTCTGACTTGGAAGCTCTAATGTCGGATTTTGCTGCCTAAACAAAATGTGCGCATGCGCGGTTAGATCGCTTTCACAGTGAGGAGGATAATATATATTATATATATAAAAAAAGAGAAGTGTGCACCTAGCGCAAAAGAGAAACCTCAGCTAAGAGATAGATGTAGTAGCAGTAGTGTAGTAAAATTAAATGCTGTCCTGATCTATCTACCAAGGAAGGAGAGTCCCTACACCCTCAAACCTAGGTAAGAAAGAATATAAGAGAAAGAGATTTGATAGAGAAGTTAGGGCGCAAATAAAATATTTTTTTAAAACTCTAAAATGTCACTATGAACCAGGATAAAAAATTAATTTAAAAAAATGGAATAGTAAATATTGTGGTAAGATAATATCAAAATATATGTGGTAATAGTAGATATAATAATGTGAATGTATCAAGGATTATACTAAGAATAAAATATAATATAAACATAAATATGCTGGAATACTGTATGCATGTGCAAAAACTCCATGCACTTCAATAAACCATAGTGTTCCTAAAGGACTGAAAATATTAAAATGTGAATAAAAACTGGTATAATACTAAATTGAAGTGTAATATTATAATACTAAAATAATAATGAATTAATAAAACGATACAACTAAATAGGAATATTAAGACAGTATGCTGATTTCCCTGTTAAAGATTCAGCGGAATTGTGTGAATTGACACAAATATCAAAAATATATGTGAATCCTATATCGTCTGATTTCTAGACATGACACTTAATGAGCTTACACAATATAAGCATTCAAAATATAATATAAATAAATAAAAGTCTTGATAGAGTTCTTATGCAAACTTTAAACAGAGATATGTCGTGACAAAGATAAAAAACAAATATATATATATATATATATATATATTTATATTCTCACTACTGCATTACATTGAATTTTTGGCTCCTCCTTAAGTCTCCTCCTAGTGTTGTTCTTTAAGGTGGAATTATATACCGACTGAGGTTACACATATTCTCTCTCCCCCTTTCCTCATCCCAGGCTTCATCCACACATTGCTTCTATTAAACCCCATGCAGTGTAGGCTTTATCCTCCTCACCGTGACAAGCGATCGAACAGCCCATGCGCGCATTTGTTTGGGCAGCAAAATCCGACACTACAGCTCCCAAGTCAGAATCTGCTCCCTCTGACTGTGCATGTTGCCGACTGACATAATCATATTCCACACATTCCTGATTTGAACAGCCAATAGGATTTAAGCAGCTCTCATCCTATCGGCTGATTTTAATTTTTCAGCCAATAGGAAAGCAACGGTACCCCAATATAAAAGGGGTAACTTGCATTCAAGCTTTAGGGCGCGGCAGTCGATCGCATGAGGACGACGTTCCACAATGGATGTCGCCACAGGTTCTGGACAGCTCTGCTCCACCACAGCTCCACAGCACCAGGATGAAGATAGAAGATGCCCCCGCGATGGATGAAGATGTCACCGCCTGGATGAAGATGGATGTCCGGACTTCAGGAACTGTGAGTAGATTTCCTCAGGTTAATTTTCAAAAAAAATATTTATTTTTTTTGAGGGGGGTGGGTTTTTTTCTTAGGATTATGGCTTTTTTATTTTAATTGGCAGTAAAAGACCTAAATGCCCTTTTAAGGGCAATGCCCATACAAATGCCCCTTTAGGAGCAATAGATAGCTTAGGTGGGGTTTTTTTTTGAGGGTGTGTTGGGTGGGGGGGTTACTGTTAGGGGGGACTTTGTAATTTTATTATGTAAAAGAGATGGTTAACTTTGCTGCTCTACAAAAGGCCCTTTTAAGGGCTATTGGTAGTTTATGGTTAGGTTAAAGGTGTTTTTATTTTGGGGGGGCTTTTGTTTTTATAGGGCTATTAGTAATCTTAGATTTTTTTCATTTTTTCGTAGTGTTAGGTTTTTTAAAATTTGTAATTTATTTTTTTTTGAGTGCTATTTTAATCTTGTAATTTAGGTTTTTTATTAGTAGTTTATTAAAATAGTTATGTTAGCTTTATTTATAGTTTTATCTTAGTTTTTATTTTTTTTATTTTGTTTAAAGATAGCTATATTGTAAATTTAATTTAAATTTACGGGGTTAGGTTTAGGGATTAATAGTTTAATTTAGTGATTTGCGATGTGGGGGGCCAGAGGTTTAGAGGTTTATTATAGGAGTAGCAATGTAGGGGCTGGCAGTTTAGGGGTTTATAGCTTTATATAGTGTCGGCGATGCAAGTGTGCGGTGGATTAGGGGTTAATAAGTTTATTCAGTGTCGTGATGTCGGGGGGCGGCGGATTAGAGGTATTTAGACTAGGGGTTTATGTTAGGGTGTTAGATTTATATGTAACTTTATTTTCCCCATAGACATCAATGGGGATTGTGTTACAGCGTCCGCCATTCCACCTCTCATGTGTTTTGTGCGGTATGGAGCTTATCGCACAACACAAGAAGGTTTTTCAGGAACTTGAAATGGCAGCGCTATGGAGAGTGCGATACCGCAATTTTTTTGCATTATTTACACAACTGGTTTAGTGCACAACTTGTAATCTTGCCATAAGATAACTAACTTATGAGTGAGGCCTACTCATAAAACATAACTTTCAACCATTTGAGAGCCAACGACAGCTCAGACCCATCGCTAGCACTCACCCACCTTGAGGGCAATCTGGGTGCTCCCACCTACCCCCACCCGATTCGTGTGGTTATGTCACGGGCAATTATGTGATGGCGTCACAGCGCAACTTTAATTAAAATTAACAAAGGACAATATAGGGAAATGGGCCATGCTGCTTGGAAGCCTGTATATCAGGCATCTAAGCAGCTACAGACTCCCAAGACCCACCGTTGGAAAGGTAATCGCCTAACCTTTCCAACAGGATAAGTCTTGGGGATCTGGAGAAAAAAAAAAAAGGAAAAAAAATATATTTAAAAAAAAAAAAGGAAGAAAAAAAAAAAAGGAAGAAAAAAAAAAAAAATCAAATCCAGCTTAGCACCCAGTTGGGAAATGGCTTAGCAGCCAAAGGGTTAATAATTCTCTTTAAAAACGGTACCAGAATACCAATACATTAAAAACAAATAAAACAGAAAACAGTATGCATTGCCAGGAAGCCCTATAAATCTCGACAAATCCAAACCTTAGCCTATTTGGGCTTAGCCTATTCTCACTGAATGGAATGCCACAATTATTGTTCCAAAACGTATAGAGCATAGTCATACTCTGGAGTGGACCATAATAAACCTTTGAGTCACTTTTAGAAAAGCTGAGGTGAAACGTGCGTCAGGCGTTTGCTTGTTTGTTTATTTTTTTCTGTAATTTTAGACTATTTTTTATAATTTTAGATTTATTTTAATTCAATCTTAGGTTTTATTTTTAAAGTAGCGTTAGGATTTTTTATTTTAATTGTAACTTAGTATTTTTCTTTTTTTTTAATGTAATGGGGTTAATTTAGGGGGTGTAAGGTTAGGGGGCTTAGTGATTAGATTAGTTATTTGTGTGCTGGGGGGGGATGGCGGGTTAGGGGGTTAATAGTTTAAATAGGTAGATTGCGTTGTGGTGGGGTTGCAGATAAGGGGTTAATAGTTTAAATATGTAGAATGTGTTGTGGGGTATGGCGGTTTAGAGGGTTAATAACTTTGATAGATACTATGCAATATGGGGGTTCGTGGATTAGGGTTAATACATGTATTAGTTATTGCGGTGGGGGGATGGCAGTTGAGAGGTAGATATTGTGAATGCGTTAGGTGTTTGATTTTATCTTAACAGCGAGCGACTGGAAAAAATATATGTGCCGCATATGTGATCGAGTGTAGTGTAAGGTTGGGTTACCATAGTAACCTGAACAACTAGCTAAACTAATTGTAAAGAAGTGCACAATTAAGTATAGAAGGATTAGCTCCACGATATGAAGTATCTATTAACTCAGCAAGAATGGTTTAAGAAATTAAAGAAAAATATTATTCCATTTCATTCACACATTGCTAGGGGTCCTACAGGAGTAGCTTTGTCTCTCCTTGTTGCCCTTTTTAAGTTGCTTACCATGGTTCAATATTAGCTTACTTAACTCAGCCAAACAGTTTTATTAAAATTATAAATATAAGATTAATCTAGCCCTTGGATTGTAAGGGCTTAGTTTATTTCAGTTTATTTTTAACTGTTGGCTGATATTTATTATACATTAGTATCTTTCCGGTAACTTTATATTTAATACCAACCTGGTTTAAGTGTTTTTAAACTTGACCTATGCTATTGTATGATTGATTATTCCTGGTTGTGACTTAGATTTTCCAATAAAGATAGCAATGTGTGAATGAAATGGAATAATATTTTTTTTTTAATTTCTTAAACCATTCTCACCGAGTTAATAGATACTTCATATTGTGGAGCTAATCCTTCTATTCTTAATTGTGCACTTCTTTACAATTAGTTTAGCTAGTTGTTCATGTTCTGTTTGTATAGCCTCCACGACAGGTAATATTTCAAGTGGTACTTAAAATTTACAAATTAATCATATAAGGAAAGTTATACTTAGACATTACCTGCCACTATATAACTCTGCTACCCCCTATCCCTCCTTTGTGTCCTAAAGTACCATAGTAACCTATTAAATCCAAGAAATCCAGCATCGGGTGGAAGCGTTAACACAACGCTAACTTATACCTACACAAAAAGGGTGACTGCACGCAATGCGCTAAATAAGTCAATGGAAACCTGGTACTAAAATGGAGCCGTAAATTACTTTTAGCTAGCGGCAACTTCCGTAGGTTATAGCTCTATTTTTCTATTTCTAAAGGCTCAATGGAAACAAGCTCATAGTTTGTGTATATGAGGGATCTTTTTAACTCGCTGAATTTGCTACAATGGGCCTCTGAGTCAGATGTGTATTACTCTATGTGAAGTTGTTGGTTTGTTATACAGGTAGCCCTCAGTTTACGCTGGGGTTAGGTTCCAGAAGGAATGGTTGTAAATCGAAACCGTTGTAAACTGAAACCCAGTTTATAATGTAAGTCAATGGGAAGTGAGGGAGATAGGTTCCAGGGCCCTCTCTAAATTGTCATAAGTAACACCTAATAGATTTATTTTTAAAGTTTTGAAATGAAGACTTTAAATGCTAAACAGCATTATAAACCTAATAAAATAATCACACAACACAGAATATATAATTAAACCAAGTTAAATGAGCAAAAACATTTGCTAAACAGCATTATAAACCTAATACAATAATTACACAACACAGACTTCACTTGCATTTTTCTGCAAACAGTTCTTTCTATGCATTCCAGTCTGGACTGATTTATAGACAGGAAGGTCTTGTTCCTTTGAAATCTGCTTGATCGCTCAGGTCTGGTTAAACTGATTAATTTCAGCTTGCTTGGCTTTGCTGCAACACAAGCGGACAGCTCCACCTACTGGCTATTTTAATAAATGCACTGCTTCTCAATAGCAGTCACATGACTGGAAAAAAAGGTTGTTATTCTGAAACGGTATAAATTGAACCGTTGTAAAACGAGGGCCACCTGTAGTATTTTTTGCTGTAGGTTTTGATTTGTCAAGATTCCTAGGGTTTCCTGGCAGTGCAAATTGTTTTAAATGTATCAGTATTTTGGTAATATTTTTTAAAGAGCATTATTAAAAGTTATGTTTTGTTAATTGGCCTCACTCATATGTTAGTTAACTTACTTTGTTGCAAGTGTGTGTCAAATGGTGTATCCTTTTTTTTTTCTTGGTCATCTTGGTGTGGACACTCTGAAGGAAATGTTAGGCTTTAAGGTTAAAGGTGTGATGAGTTTTAAGACCTTAGGAAAAATGCACAGTTCTGAAAAATACAGCAGCTATTGCTCTTTATTTTAAAGTAAGGATAACAACAGTTTTATCTTAGCAATAGTTTTTTTACTATTGGCTTTCAATGTAGGCAAACTATTTCACATGCCAGCATAAATTTTAAAAAATTAATAATTTTTAACACCTCCTCAACATATATGAGGTGTCCCAAATTTGAGTCTGGGGTGTCCTGAATTGGGGCCAAAAAAAAAATCTGGTCACCTTTACTGTTAACATATTTATTTCAAGTGACACTGTGGAAGTTAGGTTAGGGTTAGAGCTAGGATTAGGGTCAGGACTAGCATTAGGATTAACACAAAGGTTAGGGTTGGAATTAGGTTTTGAGTAAGGATTACTGTTAACCCTATGGATGTCTGGGAGGTCTAAAATAAATTGTAAAGCAATTGGCTGTGATCTTCAGAGACATTGGTACACAGAAAACATTTCTGTGCTCACATAATGACCATGGGCTTTCTCGTCATGGAGATATTCTGGCTGCAACATTATGTAGCTGCAACATTGCCAAAAGAGAGAAATTAAAGTAGTGAAATTTACTTTTGATTTAGATTCCTACATTGAGTGTTATAAACGTGGCTCTCGGCGTACAGCAGATTATATTCTATACTTGCAGTTTTACAGCTATCTTACATAGAATCATACCACTGAGTAAAAGTGAGAGTTTATGGAGTCAATAACTTCAGCCAGTAGGCACCAGAGGAAGTTTGGCCCTACTGCCAACAAAAGAAATAAAGGATGAGGATGATGTTCCCCTTAATGCATTGCTGGAGGGACTGCATCTCTTGAAGGGAAGGATGAAGAGCCGGTAAGATTAACCAAGCATAAACAACATTAAGATAGGAGGGGAGCTATTAGGGAAAGATCAAGCATTAAAAGAAAATTGCAAAAGAAACATACTATGGTTACAAGGTTGAAGCTTTAGTTATCATTGTAGGGACAAAAAGATGATCTTCCAAAGGTTTGCAGGTCGTTGTTTAAGGCATGGTAGTAAATTGTTGCTTTATACTGGAAGCAACAGGAAAGGTTGTTTTCTATCTTGTAACCTGAGGGCAAGCTCACTAGTTGTATGTGTGTTCCTAGATTTGGAGGAGACACTTAGGAAAAAGTTCTAGCCCTAAGGTTAAAAAGGGAAAGTAAAGTCAAAATGAAATCTTCGTGATTCAGACACAGCATGCAATTTTAAACATATTTCCAATTTATTTCTATTTCCTGGTTTAATTTATTCTCTTTCTATTTGTTCTTGAAAAGGATACCTGGATAGGCTCAGGAGCAGAAATGGACTGCAGTGGAAGCGAACTGCTGATTGGTGGATGCACATATATGTCTCTTGTTTTTGTCTCACTCAATTTGTTCATCTAGCTCACTGTAATACATTGCTGCACCTTCAATAAAGAATACCAAGAGAATTAAGCAATTTTGATAATTGAAGTAAATTAGAAAGTTGCTTAAAACTGTATGCTCTATCTGAATCGTAAAAAAACATTTAGGTTTCGTGTCTTCTTAACACAACAGCAAAAATATTGAGAGCCAATTACATAATTTTATAGGTGAATAAAAATGGGTCACCAAAAAAAAAAAAAAAAAAGATAACAGAAGGAGAAATGTAACACTGTATGGAAGAAAGGGTCATATTTTGATCTAGGCCAACTAGGTATGTGCCTAGGGCAGCAAGATTTAGGAAGGCAGCAAATTATGAGAGGTAGCATGATGTATAGTCTAATGGGTTTCATGACCCTTCAGTGTATCACTGGCCTCCAGTTATGGGAAATATACGAGGTAAAATACTAATATATATATATATATATATATATATATATATATATATATATATATATATATATATATATATATATATATATATATATATATATATATATATATATATATATATATATATATATATATATATATTTATTGGGAGTAGAGGGCAGCAGACCGCCTAGTCCCTGGAGCGGTATGATAGCTAAATGTGTCATTGTTGAAAGGTCATAGGAACTAGCTAGCTAGACTTAAAGTAAGACTGACAGGTTCGCAGAGGGATCAGCTCTAAAGTACAGTGCAGTGGTGTATTTAGTTTGTGTTCTACCCAAGGCACCAGCATATCTGTTGTGCCCTACCCCCCTTTCATCCCTCTCAGCCCCAACACCCGAACAACTTTAACTCAAATTTGACTTACATATTTCAGGGACACATAGGAGGGAACATGCACCCTCACTAGATAACCCGTGATCGCTTTTTTGTAATAGAATAAATAAGCTATTTAAAGAGCACAAGAATAGGAAGGCATTAAACTGCAGAATGACCCCTCAGAATTAGCTGTGCCTCTAAAACCTGATGCCCTAGGCACAGACTTGTTGATCTAGAGCAAAATATGCCTTGGTGAAAACTGTGCAATGTATTTAGAATTGGTCTTGTGCAGGCAGATGTGATAACAAGACAAAGATACATTTGTGAGGCCTGTGTACCATTAAAGGGGTACAGAAGCATCATGGTTGAAGGTATAGAGAGAGAGAAGGAGTCATAAGCAGCACTTGTAACTTGTGTTTCCCAGTGCAGGGTAGTCAGGGAATAGAATAAATAATGTTAGATTCAACTGTTATCCAGAACTACATGAGTAAAGTAACAGCAGAGCTGAACCCTAAATAATCTCAACCTCAAAGCAACGTACAATAATACATAGCCAAGTCTGAGGCAGAGCTCTTTTCATATTATATACCAATAAATCCAAGGACAAGACTAAGAATGCATTAGTACACAAACCTAATATAATTATTAGCACTGTGCAGTAGACCCATTACCTAAATTTAGCAGCACCACATGGTAAATAGGTATGCATTTGCTAGTAATAAACTATGCATATATCACATGAACACTGCACAGCACAAGACCCCACTGTCTAATCAACAATAGATAGCAAACAAACTGCACAGGGATGGGAGGAAGAGAGCAGGTATAGACAGAAATATATAACTTACATTGGTAGATGCAAAGAAACAAGTAACCATGAATACACTGCTGTTCAGTTCCAATACTAGTCAATAAATAGATCCTACATACTGATTACCTTCCAGTAATAACCATACCATTAGACACAAGAGCCCCTATATATTGAATTAAACTGAGAAGCAAGCTGAAAATCTATCCTTTTCTACTGAACAGTCTCACTGGCGTTTTTTTCTTTTTTTCTACCTTTGTTTAATTTTAGAAATGCTATTGACTAAAGCACATAAATATACACCTCTATACAAGCAATTTTTAAATAAGCAATTATTTGGACTAAAATCAACATATACACACAGAGCCATAAATATATATGTTTGGTTAGCATAGTACAGACAGTATTAAGGCATGTAACCTATATATGTTGTTTGATTGGAGTTGGGGGACAGATAAATAGCAAAGGAGGGCTGTACTGCACCCCAAGGCCTTAATATTGAACTCTCCTTAAAGTGACAGTCTACACTAAAATTGTTATTATTTAAAAAGATAGATAAGGCCTTTACTACCCATTCCTCAGCTTTGTACAACCAACATTGATATATTAATATACTGTACTTTATAACATTTAAACCTCTAAATTCCTGTCTGTTTCTAAGCCACTATAGCCTCTTAATCACATGCTTTTTTATTTGCTTTTCACACCAGGAGACTGCTGGTTCATGTGGGCCATATAGATAACTATGTTCACGCACGAGGAGTTATTTAAGATTTAGCACAACAAAGTACTAAATGCAAGTCAATAGATAATAAATAAAAAGTAATGTGATCAGGGGGCTTTCAGAAGATTCTTAGATACAAGGCAATCACAGAGGTAAAAAGTATATTAATATAGCTGTGTTGGTTATTCAAACCTGTTTGATGTATAATAAAGGGATGATCGATCTTTTAAAACAATAAAAATTCTAGTGTAGACTGTCCCTTTAACTAGATAGCATACAGTAATTGGCACAAAGCCTGCAAATATACCACTCATATATCCACCAATGGCAAGTACTTAACATCCAAATAGTTTATTGACTAACAATGGAAGGTAAAAGGACCATATTTCCAAAGGCCACATAATTCTCAGCTTCATTCACTAAAATGTCTGGTACTTGGGGGTACTACACAAAGCATATGTTAGTGTTTCTAAAATACATTTCTCAAATTCATTTTAGTAGCCTGCACCATAGGATTTTAGTCTTGAGAGCTCAAATGAAACCCTGACTTCTTAACCCAAAAAGTACTGGACCAAATATGTCTTGCTTTGAATATTTCAGAGCAGGTTTTGAGCAATAAAGGAGGAGGGAAGCTCTCCAAATCTAATAAACACCCATATATGCCATTAGTGCAATCCCATGTACCAGCATGCAGCTGGACCCCAGAAGATATGAATTACCTTCTTGCATTTCCCAATTATCCCAACATCTCTCACTGCACTGAAGAAAAGCATTGACCATTGCTCCTTGAGGCAATTATCCCTGGGGAAGGACCCACATCTGTGAATAAAACCAATATGAAAGCTAAGAAGGGTCTGAATCATAGACTGATTTAAAGGAATTAGCCCCCAGACTGAAAGCTTGCAGGGTTCTCCATAGGCACTGATTATAATTTTCCCTTTTAGTAATTCAGTTTCTGGGAAACATTTACAGACTAGTAAAATAAATGTGTACAATATCATATATATATATATTTATATTGTGTGTGTGTGTCTCTGTGTGTGTATATATATATATATATATATATATATATATATATATATATATATATATATATATATATATATATATATACATACACACACACACACACACACACATTTACTTAAAAGTGTTTACATATGCAATCACTGATGGTATTGCTGAAAATATTTTACGGTGTTTCAAAGAATTCTGAATATTCTCTTCCTCTTGTTATATTTAAGAGGTGATAAATTACTGATCAGAGTCCCAGCACAACTTATCTACTACAACTGGCTTGTTGCATCCAAACCCCAATATTGCTAATTCCCTCTTCTCCACAATTCCCAGAAATCACTTAATAAGCTTTAATAGGTTATTTCACAGAACCTAGTAACAATAACTATATTATTTATATATAATTTTCTGCCAATATATCAAATATTTTATTCATGGGGTTCTCTCTATTACTTGTTTTTTTTCCAGGTACTTCAGTATGTACCTCCATATCAAAGACTCTTGTTTGGTTCCCATCCCATGGATCAACAATTTGTTCTATCACATCAGCTCGTATTCATGTCAGGGTACTACATTTATAGTTTTCAGTTGCTTTTCATTCCTAGACTTCAGCAAACTAATTCTGACCATTTTTTCTTGCATGATATTAGTCCATGGCAACAACTTCACAGCTGACCACCATGTTGCTTACCAGGACCCCCAGTGTCACCTCTTTATTTAAACACAAATTTAAAGATAGTATCATTATTGCAGCCACAAGTTTATCAGAGAATTTGTATTCTCTGACTTGTTCACTCACCTGGGTCTGCACACACAGTATTCACCTCACCCCTGTATGACTTGTTCATTCACCTGGGTCTGCACACACACTAGTCACCTCATCCCTGTATGACTTGTTCATTCCCCTGGGTCTGCACACACACACTAGTAACCTCACCTTATCCCTGTATGACTTGTTCATTCCCCTGGGTCTGCACACACACACTAGTAACCTCATTGTATCCCTGTATGACTTGTTAATTCCCCTGGGTCTGCACACTCACCTTATCCCTGTATGACTTGTTCATTCCCCTGGGTCTACACACACTAGTAACCTCACCTTATCCCTGTATGACTTTCTCATTCCCCTGGGTCTGCACACACACTAGTAACCTCACCTTATCCCTGTATGACTTGTTCATTCCCCTGGGTCTGCGCACACACACTACTAATCTCACCTTATCCCTGTATGACTTGTTCATTCCCCTGGGTCTACACACACTAGTAACCTCACCTTATCCCTGTATGACTTTCTCATTCCCCTGGGTCTGCACACACACTAGTAACCTCACCTTATCTCTGTATGACTTGTTCATTCCCCTGGGTCTGCGCACACACACTACTAATCTCACCTTATCCCTGTATGACTTGTTCATTCCCCTGGGTCTGCGCACACACACACTAGTAACCTCACCTTATCTCTGTATGACTTGTTCATTCCCCTGGGTCTGCACACACACACTAGTAACCTCACCTTATCTCTGTATGACTTGTTCATTCCCCTGGGTCTGCGCACACACACTACTAATCTCACCTTATCTCTGTATGACTTGTTCATTCCCCTGGGTCTGCACACACACACTAGTAACCTCACCTTATCTCTGTATGACTTGTTCATTCCCCTGGGTCTGCACACACACACACTAGTAACCTCACCCTATCTCTGTATGACTTGTTAATTCCCCTGGGTCTACACACACACTACTAATCGCACCTTATCCCTGTATGACTTGTTCATTCTCCTGGGTCTACACACACACTAGCAACCTCACCCTATCTCTGTATGACTTGTTCATTCCCCTGGGTCTGCACACACACACTAGTAACCTCACCCTATCTCTGTATGACTTGTTCATTCCCCTGGGTCTGCACACACTAGTAACCTCACCTCAGTTTACAACAATCTGCTAAATTATGAGACTTTGAAGTCCGAGTCCCTTTATGCCCATAGTCACTTTAGACAGATACACTCAGACAATTTTACCATCATTTCTCTATTTAATCCCAGTTCTCTAACTGCTCTCCCGCCTTCACCAGACTATTAGATGCTTGTACACTTGTAGCTCGGGTACCTAATCTCTTTGTGTTTGTTTATTACCTCACAGCTTGACACCAGTTATCTCTCAGTACCTAAAGTTTCCTCATCTCCTATCGCAGTTCTCTCCCTACCTCAGACTTCACATCTAGCCGGTTTTCCCGCTATACAGCTGGCGTCTCTCCCGCCTGGTTACACCGTGTACCCCTGTACATGACCCCAGCTCTGGCCTGCCCTTGTGCCCTCTCACCTGCCCGTTCTTGCACAGATCCGCCCACATGCTGGTCCCGTCCCCCCCTCGCATCAGGATGTGGTAGGTGAAGTAGTAGATTCCCGGCACCTGACAGGTGAATTTCCCGGTACTCGGGTCGTAGTGGTTTCCCAGGTTTGTTACTACATCATCGAACTTGAGCAGTTCGTAACCCTCGTGGGGGCTCTTTAGCCCAACATAGAAAGCAATGCGGGGACCGGGCAGAGCGGAGGACACAGCTCCGGGAAGTGAGTTTCCTGCTCCGGGGATCCCCGCTCTTCCTGGCTCACCTCTCTCTCCTGGGGGCCCCCTGACTCCTGGAGTTCCCGGTTCGCCAGGTGGTCCCCTAGGTCCTGGCTTACCGGGTCTCCCGGGGTCTCCCTTGGGCCCCTGAATAAATGGTGGAGGGGCCCCACTGAGGTCCTGTAGGGCTTCCCCGACTGTACTAGGAGGGTGGCCGGTGTACGGATCGCAGATCATCCGACAGGTGCCGAGCATTTCGTAGTGACCCTCCCCCGGAGGTGGCAGTGCCAGCAGCGGGATCACAATGACCAGCACCAGGATCATGACAACCCCAAAGGCGGCTAGCACCACCCGCCGGCGGGGCGCAACCCGGGGCAGCAGGGCGAGAGGGTCCCGCGGACTGGGAGCAGAGAGAGGAGCACCACGGACTGCCAGCTGCTCAGCCCGAGTCGTGGACATATAGTGTGTGACAGGGACACAGGGACCGGGAGGGTGGGAGAGGGGGGCGTGGGCACAGATAAGTACCCCAGGCGCTGCGGGAGCGCACACAGGTTCTGTGAGATCACTGGGATCGACCAAAGGGGCAGAAATACATGGAACCAGTGAGAGTTGCCAAATTCAACTGTGGACCTATGGAATTATAGATATTTCAAAAGCATTATCATAGGATATGTGCATTTATATGAGTGTTTAAATAATCACACAGCAGGACTAACTACAGGTATACCTCACTTTACAGCGCTTCACTTTACAGCGATTCGCTACAGCGCTTTGTGGAGCTGAAGTTCAACCTCCAAGTATTTTGAAACAGTGCTATAATCATCGTGAGATGGCGAGAAAAGTGACTGGAACCATTTTGTTATGCTTAGTTCACTCTGTTTATAGCATTGCAGTGCAATCTGTGTCTCAGTGCTATAGTCTGGCAAATTTTACTACAGTAATTGTCACAATTTTACAGGTACAGTATTTATTGAATACTAATTGAATACTGTGCTGTGCTAGTGTTAAACTAAACGTAGCACTATTGTACGCCTAATATATGTTAGTTCAAACATGTTTTCAAGATTTTAAACACTGAAAAGAAAGCTAAAACTGCCTTGTTTCACTTTAAGGCGGTTTTCACTTTACAGCGGGGCTCCGGTCCCTAACCCGCTGTATGAGCGGGGTATACCTGTATGTAAAATGTCTATATGAGTGTTAAATAATCATACATCAGGACTATGTAAAATGTCTATATGAGTGTTTAATGATCATACATCAGGACTAGATGTGTGACATGTGTATATGAGTGTTTAATAATCATACATCAGGACTAGCTATGTGACATGTGTATATGAGTGTTAAATAATCATACAGCAGGACTAGCTATGTGACATGTGTATATGAGTGTTTAATGATCATACATCAGGACTAGATGTGTGACATGTGTATATGAGTGTTTAATGATCATACATCAGGACTAGATGTGTGACATGTGTATATGAGTGTTTAAATAATCACACAGCAGGACTAACTATGTAAAATGTCTATATGAGTGTTAAATAATCATACATCAGGACTATGTAAAATGTCTATATGAGTGTTTAATGATCATACATCAGGACTAGATGTGTGACATGTGTATATGAGTGTTAAATAATCATACATCAGGACTAGCTATGTGACATGTGTATATGAGTGTTTAATAATCATACATCAGGATGTGACGTGTGTATGAGTGTTTAATAATCATACAGCAGGACTAGCTATGTGACATGTGTGTATGAGTGTTTAATAATCATACAGCAGGACTAGCTATGTGAAATGTGTATTTGAGTGTTTAATAATCATACAGCAGGACTAGCTATGTGATGTGTATATGAGTGTTTAATAATCATACAGCAGGAGTAGCTATGTGATGTGTATATGAGTGTTTAATAATCATACATCAGGACTAGCTATGTGATGTGTATATGAGTGTTTAATAATCATACAGCAGGACTAGCTATGTGATGTGTATATGAGTGTTTAATAATCATACAGCAGGACTAGCTATGTGACATGTGTATATGAGTGTTTAATAATCATACAGCAGGAGTAGCTATGTGATGTGTATATGAGTGTTTAATAATCATACATCAGGACTAGCTATGTGATGTGTATATGAGTGTTTAATAATCATACAGCAGGACTAGCTATGTGACGTGTATATGAGTGTTTAATAATCATTCAGCAGGACTAGTTATGTGACTTGTTTATATGAGTATTAAATAATCATACATCAGGACTAGCTATGTGATGTGTATATGAGTGTTTAATAATCATACATCAGGACAAGCTATGTGACATGTGTATATGAGTGTTTAATAATCATACATCAGGACTAGCTATGTGACATGTGTATATGAGTGTTTAATAATCATACAGCAGGACTAGCTATGTGAAATGTGTATTTGAGTGTTTAATAATCATTCAGCAGGACTAGTTATGTGACTTGTTTATATGAGTATTAAATAATCATACATCAGGACTAGCTATGTGAAATGTGTATTTGAGTGTTTAATAATCATACAGCAGTACTAGCTATGTGACATGTGTATATGAGTGTTTAATAATCATACATCAGTACTGGCTATGTGATGTGTATATGAGTGTTTAATAATCATACAGCAGGACTAGCTATGTGACATGTGTATATGAGTGTTTAATAATCATACATCAGTACTGGCTATGTGATGTGTATATGAGTGTTTAATAATCATACAGCAGGACTAGCTATTGGAAATGTGTATATGAGTATTAAATAATCATACAGCAGTACTAGCTATGTGACATGTGTATTTGAGTGTTTAATAATCATACAGCAGTACTAGCTATGTGACGTGTATATGAGTGTTTAATAATCATACATCAGTACTGGCTATGTGATGTGTATATGAGTGTTTAATAATCATACAGCAGGACTAGCTATGTGACATGTGTATATGAGTGTTTAATAATCATACATCAGTACTGGCTATGTGATGTGTATATGAGTGTTTAATAATCATACAGCAGGACTAGCTATGTGAAATGTGTATATGAGTGTTTAATAATCACACAGCAGGACTAGCTATTGGAAATGTGTATATGAGTATTAAATAGACATACATCAGGACTAGCTATTGGAAATATGTATATCAGTGTTTAAATAATCATACATCAGGACTAGCTATGTGACGTGTATATGAGTGTTTAATAATCATACATCAGGACTAGCTATGTGACATGTGTATATGAGTGTTTAATAATCATACATCAGGACTAGCTATGTGACATGTGTATATGAGTGTTTAATAATCATACATCAGGACTAGCTATGTGACATGTGTATATGAGTGTTTAATAATCATACATCAGGACTAGCTATGTGACATGTGTATATGAGTGTTTAATAATCATACATCAGGACTAGCTATGTGACATGTGTATATGAGTGTTTAATAATCATACATCAGGACTAGCTATGTGACATGTGTATATGAGTGTTTAATAATCATACATCAGGACTAGCTATGTGACATGTGTATATGAGTGTTTAATAATCATACATCAGTACTGGCTATGTGACATGTGTATATGAGTGTTTAATAATCATACATCAGTACTGGCTATGTGACATGTGTATATGAGTGTTTAATAATCATACATCAGTACTAGCTATGTGACATGTGTATATGAGTGTTTAATAATCATACATCAGTACTGGCTATGTGACATGTGTATATGAGTGTTTAATAATCATACATCAGGACTAGCTATGGGAAATGTGTATATGAGTGTTTAATAATCACACAGCAGGACTAGCTATTGGAAATGTGTATATGAGTATTAAATAATCATACATCAGGACTAGCTATTGGAAATATGTATATCAGTGTTTAAATAATCATACATCAGGACTAGCTATGTGACATGTGTATATGAGTGTTTAATAATCATACAACAGGACTAGCTATGTGACATGTGTATATGAGTGTTTAATAATCATACAGCAGGACTAGCTATGTGACATGTGTATATGAGTGTTTAATAATCATACAGCAGGACTAGCTATGTGACATGTGTATATGAGTGTTTAATAATCATACAGCAGGACTAGCTATGTGACATGTGTATATGAGTGTTTAATAATCATATAGCAGGACTAGCTATGTGACATGTGTATATGAGTGTTTAATAATCATACAGCAGGACTAGCTATGTGACATGTGTATATGAGTGTTTAATAATCATACAGCAGGACTAGCTATGTGACATGTGTATATGAGTGTTTAATAATCATACAGCAGGACTAGCTATGTGACATGTGTATATGAGTGTTTAATAATCATACAGCAGGACTAGCTATGTGACATGTGTATATGAGTGTTTAATAATCATATAGCAGGACTAGCTATGTGACATGTGTATATGAGTGTTTAATAATCATACAGCAGGACTAGCTATGTGACATGTGTATATGAGTGTTTAATAATCATACAGCAGGACTAGCTATGTGACATGTGTATATGAGTGTTTAATAATCATACAGCAGGACTAGCTATGTGAAATGTGCATATGATTGTTTAATAATCATACATCAGGACTAGCTATGTGAAATGTATATTTATATGTGTTTTACAATTACATTGTTTGCATACAACTGCGCATTTCTATATAAATTCAGACATGCACAAGTGTGTATACCTGATCTAGGTGTATGTTTTCTAATGCATATAAAAGAGTATATCCCTGTGCCTGTATATACCGATTTATATGTTTGAGAATACGTGTACATTAAAAACTGATATACACATTCCAAATAGCTAGTCATGCTGTATGATTATTAAAAAAACTTACCTAAATGCACATTTCACAAAGCTAGTCCTGCTGTATGATTATTAAAACACTCATATAAACTCTAGTCTCTGATATTATGTTAAACCAGGAAGCCAGGAAATTTGAATAAACTCTACTCCTGCTATATGATTATTAAACACTTATATACACATTTTCCATAGCTAGTCCTGCTATAAGATTATTAAACACTCATATACACATTTCCATAGCTATGGAAAATGTGTATATGAGTGTTTAATGATCACACAGCAGGACTTGCTATGTGAAATGTGTATATGAGTGTTTAATGATCACACAGCAGGACTAGCTATGTGAAATGTGTATATGAGTGTTTAATGATCACACAGCAGGACTAGCTATGTGAAATGTGTATATGAGTGTTTAATAATCATACAGCAGGACTAGCTATTGGAAATATGTACTGTATATGAGTGTTTAATAATCATACAGCAGGACTAGCTATGTGAAATGTGTATATGAGTGTTTAATAATCATAAATCAGGACTAGCTATGTGAAATGTGTATATGAGTGTTTAATAATCATACATCAGGACTAGCTATGTGAAATGTGTATATGAGTGTTTAATAATCATAAATCAGGACTAGCTATGTGAAATGTATATTATATGTGTTTTACAATTACATTGTTTGCATACAACTGCACAATACTATATAAATTCAGGCGTGCACAAGTGTGTATACCTGATCTAGGTGTATGTTTTCTAATGCATATAAAATGTGTATATTCCTGTGCCTGTATATACCTATTTATATGTTTGTGAAAATGAGTACATTAAAAACTGATATACACATTTGAAATAGCTAGTCCTGCTGTATTATTATTAAAAAAAAAACTTATATAAATGCACATTTCACAAAGCTAGTCCTGCTGTATGATTATTAAAAAAAATTATATAAATGCACATTTCACAAAGCTAGTCCTGCTGTATAATTATTAAAACACTCATATAAACTCTAGTCTCTGATGTTATGTTACACCAGGAAGCCAGGAAATTTGAATAAACTCTACTCCTGCTATATGATTATTAAACACTCATATACACATTTTCCATAGCTAGTCCTGCCATAAGATTATTAAACACTCATATACACATTTTCCATAGCTAGTCCTGCTATAAGATTATTAAACACTCATATACACATTTTCCATAGCTAGTCCTGCCATAAGATTATTAAACACTCATATACACATTTTCCATAGCTAGTCCTGCTATAAGATTATTAAACACTCATATACACATTTTCCATAGCTAGTCCTGCCATAAGATTATTAAACACTCATATACACATTTTCCATAGCTAGTCCTGCTATATGATTATTAAACACCTATATACACATTTCCCCTAGCTTGTCCTGCTGTGTGATTATTAAACACTCATATACACGTCACATAGCTAGTCCTGCTGTATGATTATTAAACACTCATATACACGTCACATAGCTAGTCCTGCTGTGTGATTATTAAACACTCATATACACGTCACATAGCTAGTCCTGCTATATGATTATTAAACACTCATATACACGTCACATAGCTAGTCCTGCTGTATGATTATTAAACACTCATATACACATGTCACATAGCTAGTCCTGCTGTATGATTATTAAACACTCATATACACATGTCACATAGCTAGTCCTGTTGTATGATTATTAAACACTCATATACACATGTCACATAGCTAGTCCTGATGTATGATTATTAAACACTCATATACACATGTCACATAGCTAGTCCTGATGTATGATTATTAAACACTCATATACACATGTCACATAGCTAGTCCTGTTGTATGATTATTAAACACTCATATACACATGTCACATAGCTAGTCCTGCTGTATGATTATTAAACACTCATATACACATGTCACATAGCTAGTCCTGATGTATGATTATTAAACACTCATATACACATGTCACATAGCTAGTCCTGATGTATGATTATTAAACACTCATATACACATGTCACATAGCTAGTCCTGCTATATGATTATTAAACACTCATATACACATGTCACATAGCTAGTCCTGTTGTATGATTATTAAACACTCATATACACATGTCACATAGCTAGTCCTGATGTATGATTATTAAACACTCATATACACATGTCACATAGCTAGTCCTGATGTATGATTATTAAACACTCATATACACATGTCACATAGCTAGTCCTGCTATATGATTATTAAACACTCATATACACATGTCACATAGCTAGTCCTGTTGTATGATTATTAAACACTCATATACACATGTCACATAGCTAGTCCTGATGTATGATTATTAAACACTCATATACACATGTCACATAGCTAGTCCTGATGTATGATTATTAAACACTCATATACACATGTCACATAGCTAGTCCTGTTGTATGATTATTAAACATTAATATACACATGTCACATAGCTAGTCCTGTTGTATGATTATTAAACACTCATATACACATGTCACATAGCTAGTCCTGATGTATGATTATTAAACACTCATATACACATGTCACATAGCTAGTCCTGATGTATGATTATTAAACACTCATATACACATGTCACATAGCTAGTCCTGATGTATGATTATTAAGCACTCATATACACATGTCACATAGCTAGTCCTGCTATATGATTATTAAACACTCATATACACATGTCACATAGCTAGTCCTGTTGTATGATTATTAAACACTCATATACACATGTCACATAGCTAGTCCTGCTATATGATTATTAAACACTCATATACACATGTCACATAGCTAGTCCTGCTGTATGATTATTAAACACTCATATACACATGTCACATAGCTAGTCCTGCTGTATGATTATTAAACACTCATATACACATGTCACATAGCTAGTCCTGCTATATGATTATTAAACACTCATATACACATGTCACATAGCTAGTCCTGCTATATGATTATTAAACACTCATATACACATGTCACATAGCTAGTCCTGCTATATGATTATTAAACACTCATATACACATGTCACATAGCTAGTCCTGCTATATGATTATTAAACACTCATATACACATGTCACATAGCTAGTCCTGTTGTATGATTATTAAACATTAATATACACATTTTACATAGCTATTCCTGCTGTATGATTATTTGTTAATAATACAATTATTAGTATTTTTGGCATTACATTTATAGAACAATGCCTGCCATTAAATACCCTCATTTAAACAACAATAAGAAGGAACATTGTTTTCATCTATAATGTTATGTTACACAAGGAAGCCAGGAAATTGAATACTCTGGTTCTGCACTTTCACATAAAAAAAAACACATTATGGGCTAGATTCACTAGCAAAGTGCATTGATCAATATCTTTGTAACCTTCACTAATTCACCATATCTCTTTTGCTCAGTGAAAGAAACCCAGAATTGGAGGAGGATAACGCTGCTATACAGGCAACCCCACACTGATTTTATAAACTTCTTAATAAAAACAAGACAACTTAAAAATAAGCAACTATTTCTTATTTGTAACTAAACGTACATCAAATAAATGAAAAACAAATATTGTCTCTTCTCGGAAATACATGTGCAAGTTTACTCAGTTTGAATTCCCATGGAAGGAAGATTCATACTAGAGCAATGTGTTAGACCCCTAGCCACTATGGTGGTACTGCTGATGTCATTTAGACAGTAATGGACATTCAAGAGGGCAAAGCTAATTAGAGCCAGAACAGACCACACAGTGGACAGAGCTAATTAGGAGAGGTTGGAGGATGACACATTAAAGGCAAATATATTACTTATGCTTGTTTTTTCCTGCCTCCCAGGTACAAGGGATTCTAATACAGTCACTACAGGGTTAAAGAGATGTTAAACTTTTCCCTTTGTATAAACATATCCAGAATGTTAGTAATAATTTGGATGGAGTTTAATTAACCCCCTAGTGACCAGACCATTTTTTCAAATGTTCTTACCGTTGGGGAACAGGGCTATTTTTATATTTCTGCAGTGTTTGTGTTTAGCTGTAATTTTCCTCTTACTCATTTACTGTATCCACACATATTATATACACAGTTTCTCACCATTAAATGTACTTTCTATTGATATCATTATTTTCATTATATCATATAATTTACAATAACTTTTTTTTAAAAAAAATAAGATGAAAAACATGAATAAAACACACTTTCTTTCATGTAATTTGCAAGAGTCCATGAGCTAGTGACATATGGGATATACAATCCTACCAGGAGGGGCAAAGTTTCCCAAACCTCAAAATGCCTATAAATACACCCTTCACCACACCCACAATTCATTTTTTACAAACTCTGCCTCCTATGGAGGTGGTGAAGTAAGTTTGTGCTTAGATTCGCGGGCAAAATTAGGCTTGCGAGGGCGCAAAATGCCAAAGTATATTGCGTCATTCTGGATGCGAGATTTTTTTGGCGCAAAGTTACGTTCGATGATGCAAAATTCGTCATTTTTGGCGTCTTAGTTGACGCCGAGTTCCTTTCACAAGGTTGCGCGTCTTCAATGACGTGAGTGTGTAATTTCCGGATGTTGTTAGCGCCAAAAAAATTCTGTTTGTGTTGTGCGTCATACTTGGCGCCAAATATTTTTCATTATTTAAAACCCCATTCCTATATGCCTCTTGCCTTTTTCTCTATCAGAGGGCTATGCTGTTTGCATTTTTTTCCCATTCCTGAAACTGCCATATAAGGAAATTGATAATTTTGCTTTATATGTTGTTTTTTCTCTTACATTTGCAAGATGTCTCAATCTGATCCTGTCTCAGAAACCACTGTTGGAACCCTGCTGCCTGATAACAGCTCTACCAAAGCTAAGTGCATTTTTTGTAAATTTGTGGAGATTATATCTCCAGCTGTGGTATGTAATAGTTGTCATGATAAGCTTTTACATGCAGAGAATGTGTCCATCAGTAATAGTACATTGCCTGTTGTTCCTTCAACATCTAATGTACAAGATACACCTGTGAATTTAAAAGATTTTATTGCTGATGCAATTCAGAAGGCTTTGTCTGCCATCCCGCTTTCCAATAAACGTAAAAGGTCTTTTAAAACTTCTCATAAAGTTGATGAAATTTCAAATGACCGACAACATACTAAATTATCCTCCTCTGACGAAGTTATCCTCCTCTGACGAGGATCTATCTGATTCAGAAGATCCTTCCTCAGATATTGACACTGACAAATCTACTTTTTTATTTCAAATGGAGTATATTCGTTCTTTGTTAACAGAAGTGTTGATTAAAACTAGTAGACGTTTAAATTCTGTTTATAAACCTCCTGTGGTTACTCCTGAGGTTTTTCCTGTTCCTGATGCTATTTCTGATATGATTTCTAAGGAATGGAATAGGCCTGGTACTTATTTTATTCCTTCTTCAAGGTTTAAAAAAATTGTATCCTTTTCCAGCAGTTAGATTGGAGTTTTGGGAAAAGATCCCCAAAGTTGATGGGGCTATTTCTACTCTTGCTAAACGTACTACTATTCCTATGGAAGATAGTACTTCCTTTAAAGATCCTTTAGATAGGAAACTTGAATCCTATCTGAGGAAAGCCTATTTATATTCTGGTCATCTGCTCAGGCCTGCAATTTCTTTGGCTGATGTTGCAGCTGCATCAACTTTTTGGTTGGAAAGTTTAGCTTGCTTCAACATGCTACTCATTTTATTTGTGATGCCATTTTTGATATCATCAAAATTCATGTTAAATCTATGTCTTTAGCCATTTTAGCTAGGAGAGCTTTGTGGCTTAAATCTTGGAATGCTGACATGGTATCTAAGTCTAGATTACTATCTCTTTCTTTCCAAGTTAATAAGTTATTTGGTTCTCAGTTGGATTCAATTATTTCAACTGTTACTGGGGGGAGGGAGTTTTTTTGCCTCAGGATAAAAGACCTAAGGGTAAATCTAAAGCTTCTAACCGTTTTCGTTACCTTTGACAAAATAAGGAACAGAAACCTAATCCTTCCCCCAAAGAATCTGATTCCAATTGGAAACCTTCTTCAAGTTGGAGTAAATCCAAACCATTTAAGAAATCAAAGCCAGCCCCCAAGTCTGCATGAAGGTGCAGCCCTCATTCCAGCTCAGCTGGTAGGGGGCAGATTAAGATTCTTCCAAAAAATTTGGCCAGATTCTTTCCAAAATCAATGGATTCAGAGTATTGTCTCTCAAGGGTACTGAATAGAATTCAGAGTAAGACCTCTTGTGAGAAGATTTTTTTCTCTCACGCATCCCAGCAAATCCAGTAAAGGCTCAGGCTTTCCTGAAGTGTGTTTCAGACCTGGAGCTTTCAGGGGTAATCATACCAGTTCAGTTTCAGGAACAGGGTCTGGGGGTTTATTCAAATCTATTCATTGTCCCAAAGAAAGAAAATTCATTCAGGCCAGTTCTGGATCTGAAAATTTTTAATCCTTATGTAAGAGTGTCAACTTTCAAAATGGTGACTATAAGGACTATTCTGCCTTTTGTTCAGCAAGGGCATTATATGTCCACAATAGACTTACAAGATGCATATCTTCATATTCCGATTCATCCAGATCATTTTCAGTTTCTGAGAATCTCTTTTCTAGACAAGCATTACTAATTTGTCGCTCTTCCATTTGGCCTAGCGACAGCTCCAAGAATCTTTTCAAAAGTTCCCGGTGTCCTACTCTCTGTAATCAGAGAACGGGGTATTGCTGTGTTTCCTTATTTGGACGATATCTTGGTACTAGCTCAGTCTTTACATTCTGCAGAATCTCACACAAATCAACTAGTGTTGTTTCTTTAAAGACATGGTTGGAGGATCAATTTACCAAAAAGTTCTTTGATTCCTCAGACAAGGGTCACCTTTTTAGTTTTCCAAATAGATTCAATGTCCATGACTCTGTCTCTAACAGACAAGAGAAGATTAAAATTGGTTTCAGCTTGTCGGAACCTTCAGTCTCAATCATTCCCTTCAGTAGCTATGTGCATGGAAGTTTTAGGTCTCATGACTGCAGCATCAGACGTGATCCCCTTTGCTCGTTTTCACATGAGACCTATCCAGCTTTGTATGCTGAACCAGTGGTGCAGGGATTATACAAATGTTCAGATGTGGGGTCTTCCAGAAATAGATCTGATGGCTTCTCATCTAAACAAGAAACTTCCCAGGTACCTGTCCAGGTCCAGGGATCCTCAGGCGGAAGCAGTGGATGCGTTGACAGTTCCTTGTTGTTACCAACCTGCTTATATTTTCCCACCTCTAGTTCTTCTTCCAAGAGTGATCTCCAAAATCATCACGGAACAATCGTTTGTGTTGCTGGTAGCTCCAGCATGGCCTCACAGGTTTTGGTATGCGGATCTTGTTCGAATGTCCAGTTGCCAACCTTGGCCACTTCCATTAAGGCTAGACCTTCTGTCTCGAGGTCTGTTTTTCCATCAGGATCTGAAATCATTAAATTTGAAGGTATGGAAATTGAATGCCTAGTGCTTAGTCCCAGTGATTAATACTATGTGACAGGCTCGTAAATCTGTTTCTAGGAAGATTTATTATCGAGTTTGGAAGACTTATATTTCATGGTGTTCTTCTCATAAATTCTCTTGGCATTCTTTTAGAATTCCTAGAATTTTACAGTTTCTTCAGGATGGTTTGGATAAGGGTTTGTCTGCAAGTTTCTTGAAGGGACAAATCTCTGCTCTTTCTGTTTTATTTCACAGAAAGAATGCTAAGCTTCCTGATATACACTGTTTTCTACAGGCTTTAGTCCGTATCAAGCCTGTCATTAAATCAATCTCTACTCCTTGGAGTCTTAATTTGGTTTTGGCTTTACAGGCTCCTCCGTTTGAGCCTATGCATTCTTTGGACATTAAACTACTTTCTTGTTGTTCCTTTTGGCAATCTCTTCTGCTAGAAGAGTTTCTGAATTATCTGCTCTTTCTTGTGAATCATCTTTTCTGATTTTTCATCAGGATAAGGCGGTTTTGTGGAATTCTTTTAAATTCTTACCTAAGGTTGTGAATTCTAACAACAATAATAGAGAAATTGTTATCTTCTTTGTGTCCTTTGGAGAGATCCTTACATTCTTTGGATGTGGTAAGAGCTTTGAAATATTATGTCGAAGCTACTAAAGATTTCAGGAAGACTTCTAGTCTATTTGTTATCTTTTCTGGTTCTAGGAAAGGTCAGAAGGATTCTGCCGTTTCCTTGGCATCTTGGTTGATGCTTTTGATTCATCAGGCTTATTTGGAATCGGGTCAAGCCCCGCCTCAGAGAGTTACAGCTCATTCTACTAGATCAGTCTCTACTTCGTGGACTTTTAAGATTGAAGCTTCAGTTGATCAGATTTGCAAAGCAATAAATTAGCATATCTAGATAGATATCAGTTTACAGATAATACCCCGAGGACTTAGATTAGAAAAAGAATGCACATTTGAGCTAAATGAACTTTTACAAAAAGAATGGCAATCCGTACTAGAAAAAGCATCTTTTAATTTAATAAATATAATTAAAAAAGCACGTAATATTTCCTTAGAGACATTTGAAATTAGAATCACAGAAATTAAAAATGCACTAGAAATTCACCAAGATGACAAATTTTGTAAAGATAGACAAATAGAAATTATAGAAACACTTAAAAATAAAAAAATGGAATTAATCTGTAATAAAAGTAAAAAAATGGCAAGAGACCAAAATGATTACAAACAATCATTAGAACAAGAAAACACTGACATTAACAATAGTGAGAAAACAACACAGCAGATAACACTTGGAATATTGTTCCTAAAAAACACAAACAAAAAAAGAAGAATCTACTGAAACCAATACAATTGGTCATTGAGGAAACACATAATCACCAAGGGAAATATTACACATACCCTAATAAAAATTGGCACTGGGAGAATGACATTGAGAGAGATAATTATAGAGTAACTAGTCCCTTTAGAAATAACTTCAGACCCAATTATAGAATGCATAATAATTCTTCTAGAAATAATTTTGAACAAACTGGAAATTCAAATGGATATAGAATGAATTATAGTAATAATTATAATGGACATAATAGATACTCTCATTATAATGGGCAGAATAACGGATACAAAATAAACTAGAGTAATTTCAGATATAATATGGAACCAAGAGGATGGTTTAGACAATATTAAAAGATGAGATTAATATTCCAAACTCCCCACTTCAGGGTAGATCAACTGATTTTTTTAGGATTAGGCCCAGTATCCAAGACCCCAAGGTTAAACAGAAAAAGAAATATAGAGGAACCAGAGGAGGAATACAAACAAAATAAAAAAAGGTGGAGATAGATGATAAGGGTATTTTTAATTTAAGCAAAATAGAGATATCACTAGAAGAGAAAAAAGTACTCAACAAAGGTCTATCTTTTGCCCCAACACAAAGACTAAATAAGTTTGAAACTCACATTCATATTAATCAATTTATCTGCAGATTGACATTAAAAAGATATTTTCTGAAAAATCCAGTTGAAAGAAATGTAACGAGTATAAGAGATAATATCGCTACTACAAAAACTAATCAAATACAACCTAACATTATACATACTGCCCTTAAACCCAAATCTGCATTCTACCCCCTTCATGAGAAAGGGAGCCATTTAAAAATCTTTGAAAAAATGCTCCAAAAAGATGTAACCAAATTTATACATACTAAACAAAGAACGAAGTACAATCTAAATAGGAGTGAAAAATCTGTACTAGAGAATTTGAAAAATAATAGAAACATAACGATTAAACCTGCGGACAAAGGAGGTGGAATCGTTTTAATGGACACAGATTATTATTTAAAAGAGTCATGTAGAATATTAAATGACAAAACCACCTATCAATAATTTAAAATTAAATCTATCAAATAAGATAAAAGAAAACCTGAAATTATTATTAACAGAGGCAAAAAATGAGAAAATACTAAACAATAAAGAATTCAATTTTCTAAATCAAGAGCATCCCAGAATGGCAATATTCTATTTCTTGCCGAAGATTCATAAGAATCTAACAGCACCCCCAGGTAGACCTATTATATCTGGGATTGGCTCAGTAACAGCCAATTTGTCTCAATATATAGATATCCAATTACAAAAATATGTAAAAATACTACCCACATATTTAAAAGATACAGGAGAAGTATTGTCCATACTGAAGGATTTTGTTTGGGATGATAGTTTTATGTTGGCAACATGTGATGTCACAGCCCTATACACAAGTATTATACATGACAAAGGTCTAGAAGCGATAAGATATTATTTGAATAATGACAATACTATGTTACATAATCAGAGAGATTTTATCATAAAGGGGGTAGAATTTATATTAATGAATAATGTATTTGCTTTCAATAATAAAATGTATATACAAACTAAAGGAACAGCGATGGGCACGAGGTTCAAGCCCAGTTACGCAAATCTATTTATGGGCCTTTGGGAGCAGATATTCCTGGAGTCACGTGATCTGGGCGCGAGCCTCGTGCTTTTCAAACGCTATATAGATGACGTGCTAATTATATGGCGAGGAGATGAAGAAAGTCTTCTAAAAATGTTTGATGATATGAATAAGAATACTGATAGTCTACAGTTCACATATGAAATAAATAAAAACAATATCACATTTCTGGATTTAGATATATTCATAGAAGATACAGCTTTATATCCAAAAAATCATTTCAAGAAAGTAGACACAAATGACTATATACACTCAGAAAGCTGCCACCTCCCAAGGTGGATAAGCAATATTCCCAAAGGACAATGCTTGGGAATAAGTAGAAATTGTTCAAGGTTAACGGATTATGATACACAAATAAAAATCTTAGAAGAAAGGTTTCTAGAAAGGGGATATGATCAGGGAATAGTCAAAACAGCGATAGAATTTGGTAGAGAATTGAAGGGATAAAATACACAGAAACCATTAATACCAAAAGAAGAAGATACAGTGAAGCTAAAAGTAACTTTCATTACAAATTTTAATAGTGACTACAAAATTATAGAGAAAATAGTCAAGAGATACTGGCATCTGATAAAAGAAGATCCTGTCATAGGAGAGAAATTAACCGATAAGCCGAATTTTATATACAGAAGGGCTAGAAATATGAAAAGTATACTAGCCCCTAGCGAGTTCACACAAAAAACAAAGATACTAGATAAAGATCTGAAGGGTAAATTACTAACAGGTTTCTATCCCTGCTATAGCTGTAAAGCTTGTAAGCACAGCAATAAAAAGAAAGAAATAGAATCTACAAGTAACAACTACAAAGTTAAGATTAGTAAAACCATTATATGCAGTGACCATAATGTTATATATATACTGCAGTGCAGTTGCAAATTACAGTATTTAGGTGAAACAACCAGGTGTCTCCGAACACAAATTCGTGAACATCTATGGAATATAGAAAAAGGACAACAGGAAACACATTTATATGAACATTTCAGATCAGTACACAATAACAACATGAAAGACCTAACATACTGGGGTATAAAGAAGATAAGAAACCCTGGAGAGGAGGACATTTTGAAAGAATAATATTAAAGAAAGAAGCAGAATATGTATACAATATGGGAACCTTGTACCCAAAAGGACTTAACTCCGAATTGGATCTGACTCCATTTATACTAGACTAGGAGTGAATATTCTGATCCATATATGAATATCCTAAGAAGAATCTGTCTATACAGTAACTATTATATATCCTAAGAAGAATCTGTCTATACAGTAACTATTAATAGTTAGTCAACTAGTATACCTCTCCATAAGACTATTGTCAGAATAACCATATATGTGAAATATCCTACAATTATATAATCCATTGACCACTGCTATAAACACTCTGTATGGAATAATATAAATATCCAAAATAACCACACATATTGCTTATCTCTGTTATGAACATTACAATAATCTTATATGTCTTCTGTTTTATTATATTTGGGCCATATGTAATAATATAAATATCCCATTTAAACCCACTAACATTATTGTTGTATTTTTAGAAATTTACTATATAATAATTATAACTAAAAGAAATTTACCATTTCCAATATTATCGGTTTAGGATTAATACATATTTTAAATCATATGGAAACATATTATTATTAACAGAAATTGTATCACCATCGAATTAACAACTAGATATAAGAAAAGGATTATGTATACCACCTTTAGCAACAACAAAGACAATACCACCTTTAAGAAATCCTATAGAGACAATTGGAGTAAATTGGAACAAATCAAGATGGAGAGCGGGTTATTTAAACACAGCAAAGATTCCCCTTGAACAGCAGTCTTGAAAAAGCCTAAAACACAGGTGAAACGCGTTGACGTTTATTCAAGGGTTGTAAAAGAATATCTACCTTTTTTTCGAACATATACTAATACTCTGCGCAGAGTTCTAGAAAAAGGACAAAGAATAAAGCCCATATTGCAAACAGCGGACTGTTACA
This sequence comes from Bombina bombina, assembly GCF_027579735.1. Classification (NCBI taxonomy): domain Eukaryota; kingdom Metazoa; phylum Chordata; class Amphibia; order Anura; family Bombinatoridae; genus Bombina; species Bombina bombina. The sequence continues at coordinate 285,657,124 of NC_069499.1, forward strand.
TCTTTTCAGTGGAAGGGAAAAGAACCGGTAGCCCCAGAGAACCATTCACCACCTCGAGAGACGCAAGCGGCAAAGGTTTACGATAAGAGTGAACCGGGAAACAAGAGGTCAGAGGGGGATATCGGAGGCCATCTGGTCTAAGGTTAGACCGCTGATACAATATCAGCTCCTGGGGACCGGTAAAGTATACCTACTGTCTATACCAGTACCGCATTGAACTATTATTAATTATCGGCTGTCAAAGCCAAACCCGCTACACATCTTACGAATTTGGATGTTGATTTTACAAGTTATTATTTAGACTATTGGCATAAGTCTCAATAACACATGTGAAGCTATCCGCTAATATATGTGAAGCTATCTGCAAGTGTAATAAAGATTTGCAAAAGTGTATCAAACGTGTATCAAACGTTAAACGATTCCAGAGTGAATGATACAAATAGACTTTCTATTTTGTGGATTGTTACAAGTACACTCTCTATCCCAATAAGAGTCTTTTCATTCATGTTTTTCATAGATGGACATTATCTGATACGTTTACAAATCGTCTAAAGGTGGTTTAAATACATGCAGAGTTGGTAGAAACACAGAGACTGTGTATAGAAGTCGGAGGAGACGTCCTCTTATATGCTATTTTATGGTTTTTTAACAATATATTATCTTTATATGTTTATGAATATGTTATTATTTTTTACATGCTAGATAAATACATTTTTATATATAAATAATTGCCATATGGCCTTGAGTAATAAATTTGGTTATTTTTAACTTTACCTTGACCCTTATATTCATTCTTCCTATTGTTAGTGCACACCCCCAGCTATCCAGTACTTATACAGGTCAAGCGCTGTTTCGATTTTCCTTCTTTGTATATATACTTAGAATATTTGTGAGAGTATTCTTTTTAAACAGCTCACAGGGTTGTTAGTTTGGCGCTTATCATCTCTTCCTTCTTTTACAAAGCAGCAACTTGGTCTTCTTTGCATACATTTACTAAATTCTACCGTTTTTATGTATTTGCTTCTTCGGAAGCAGTTTTTGGTAGAAAAGTTCTTCAGGCAGCTGTTTTAGTTTTATTCTTCTGCTTATGTTTTAAGTTTTTTTCTTTCATTTATGAGAAAAAATTATTTTTTTGGTTGTGGATTTAATTTTTTCAGCGGAAAATGGCTGTTTTTATTTTATCCCTCCCTCTCTAGTGACTCTTGTGTGGAGTTCCACATCTTAGGTATTGCTATCCCATACGTCACTAGCTCATGGACTCTTGCCAATTACATTAAAGAAAACATATTTTATGTAAGAACTTACCTGATAAATTAATTTCTTTCATATTGGCAAGAGTCCATGAGGCCCACCCTTTTTATGGTGGTTTTTTATTTTTTTTGTATAAAGCACAATTATTTCCAAATTCCTTTGTTGATGCTTTTTACTCCTTTCTTTATCACCCCACTACTTGGCTATTCATTAAACTGAATTGTGGGTGTGGTGAGGGGTGTATTTATAGGCATTTTGAGGTTTGGGAAACTTTTCCCCTCCTGTTAGGATTGTATATCCCATACGTCACTAGCTCATGGACTCTTGCCAATATGAAAGAAATTAATTTATCAGGTAAGTTCTTACATAAATTATGTTTTTTTCTAACTTTGACCCCCAAAATCTGTTATACATTTGGTACGTCCTTGGTTGTTAACGGGTTAATCAGTTATAATGAAGATGCGCTTTACCTTACTTTTTTATGTAGCACTGACATTCAAATAACCCTGCACTACGGCTGCCCAAAGCTAATAGTTTGCATTATTCTCCAATAGGCACTCTAGCTACAACAAAAGTGGGGTGCGACTAGGCAGCTGATTGGAGAAGAATTCAAACCGTTAGCTTACCAAAAAAAATGACTTTTGAAGTGGGTGTCCGGAGCACAGATTATTAGAATTTCAGCTACGTTAAAAAGTAAGTCAAAGTGCATCTTTATTACAATAATGATTTAAACTCCTTCTAAAATATCACTAACATTCCGGATCTGTTTATACAAAGGGGGGGGGGGGAGTTTACCATCACTTTAATGATTGTTCCTGCCACACCTGAAAGTGGCCAGCATTCCTTAAAGTTATAGAAAGGTCAAAATTGAAATGTGCATGGGTGCCTTCTAATTTTAAATAGATGCATTTTTGCATTATACTTCAATTAGCAAAAAATGCTTCTAGTAAAGTTATTACTGTTTTTCAGTGGCATATGAATGGCTTAACGTAAGTGAAAGTGGGAAATTAGCAGCTGGACACAATGTTGTTGGCTCTAGTCGGCAATACTTAGGGATAGGTTACAAGTGGAACGCTATTTATCGCTCCGACTCATGTGCTAACTCCACTCAACTTCAGATCTTTGTGCGTATCAGGTGCTCTACATATTACAAGTTGAAAGTAAAGATTTTTTGCTCACCTGCTAACCCCGACGCACGTAAAGAGCCGAAGTTAGAATATCATAACCGCATTAACGTACTCCCCCTAGACTTAAATGGAGTTGGAAAAGCAGAAAAAAACATACTTGCGTGCTAACCCGAATTGCCATAAGCCACCTACTCTAATAACCCCTAAACTGCCACCTAACCCCATGCAAATTACCCCACTACGCTATTAACCCCTAAACTGCCACATCCCCACATTGCAAGTTCCTACTAACCTCTAAACCCCCTAACCAGCTAAACCCTATTACATCCCTAACCTAACACCCCTAAGTTACCAACAACAACAAAAATAACCTTAAAGGGACACTGAACCCAAAATGTTTCTTTTGTGTTTCAGATAGAGAATGCAATTTTAAAAAACTTTTTAATTTACTCCTATTATCAATTTTTCTTCGTTCTCTTGCTTTCTTTATTTGAAAAAGAAGACATCTAAGCTATTTTTTGTGGTTCAGACCATGGAAAGCACTTGTTTATTGGTAGGTAAATTTACCCACCAATCAGCAAGAACAACACAGCGTGTTCACCAAAAATGGGCCGGCATCTAAACTTACATTCTTGCATTTCAAATAAAGATACCAAGAGAATGAAAAGAATTTGATAATAGGAGTAAATTAGAAAGTTGCTTAAAATTGCATGCTCTATCTGAATCACAATAGAAAAAAATTGGGTTCAGTGTCTCTTTACAAAAAAACTAGCATTACCTAAAAAAAATGACCTTAAAAAAAAACTAACATTACATTAAAAAATAAGCTGCCATTACAGAAAATAAAAACCTACTGTTATAGGAAAAAAAAAACTAATTACCAAAAATAAAACCCCCACAGATATACCTATTATAAAATTAAAGTCCCTCTTTCAACAAATGCACCCCAAAATAAAAAAAACCCTATACTAACACTAAAATAAAATATAGCAATAGCCATTAGAAGGGCTTTTTGTAGGGCATTGCTCTAAAGTGATTTAGCTCTTTTTAACTAAAATCAATATATGCATAGTAACATAGTAAAGGAGGTTGAAAAAAGACAGAAGTCCATTGAGTTCAACCTATAAAAATCTTAATTTATGAACAATAAAATATCCAGTTAATCTTTGATTAATCCTATTAAAAAGATGACCCATTTAACACCAGCAATCATATCTCTGAATTCTGTTTCTAGCCAGAAATGTATCTAAACCATAGTATCTAAGGTATTGACATTTTTTTTGTTGTTTTTTTTTTTTTTAAATCTTTTATTTATATACCAACAGTGTAAAATACAAAAAAATAAGCTATTTTGCTTCTCCCATTCACCCCCAGGGTCTTTTGGGGATCGGGAAAGGATCAAACAGCAATGTAGTGGAGACTGAGGACCTAAACATATACATGTACAGAAAGAGAGCAAATCAGTCATTTCCACATTTGTATACAGAAACTAAAATAATATGAATCAACAAATTGCCTTATTGGGCATCCAATTAATAATAAGTTGATTGAAAAAGTGAAACAACAAATAAGACAGTATTACATTGCATGGAAATACACGGTTAGAGGTTTTTCTTCCTTTTCCTTGTAAGGAAGGTAGGTCAAACCTAGACCAAAGCAGGAAATAAAAGTAATAGAGAAAGAAGGGAAGAGAGGGAAAAAAGCACTGGGGGATAGGGGAAAAGGATGCCCTACCGCCCCCAGAACCCTCTCCAACCTAGCTTTCCAGAAATATAATTAATTTATATGAGATTCCCTTCTAAAACTGGCTTCCTGTAGATAGATTGTGTTAATAAATGGGCTGATTATTTGTTTTTGTACCACTGGGGAGTGTGATCTTGTGTAATCCCCCCCCCATTTTGCAAAAAACGTGGGTACCTCAGTCTTACTATTATATCAGGTGTCAAATTTTTCTATTATCATTTTGTTTTTAACTAGTTCCAGTAATTTTTTGAAACTTGGCGATTTCTGTGACTTCCAACTGGAGATTACATTTTAACCGGGCAATATAATACATTTAATAAACTTTGCATTGATAATAAGTCCCTTCTCATTGCTTTTTAAAAAGATAATAGGGGACACCCGGGCGGCGGCCATCTTGCAGGTCGCACTGAACTTCAGCTCCTCAAGCTTCTTCTATCTATCTCTGATTTAGGGCAGTATTTTTATTAGTACCCTGCTCTAAATAGTGAAGAGGCTTGTCTGAAGAGGTCTGCTTTCCAGAAACAGGGTTTTGGAGAGAGACCGGGCTTCACTGCCCTCAGAACCGGACTTTTAACTTTGAGGCCTTTCCCTGCTATTGAAGCCTCAGCCTGTCCCCACAACTAGCTGTGCCCTAAGTGCGCAGTCACAAACTAAGCTTTGGATACTACTAATCATCCTCTATAATAACTTGCTCCTTCCCGCCATGCAGACCGCAACTGAAATTACCCTGCTGGGGGTTGAGGCCCTCCTACTCTCGCACTTTGAGAAAATCTCTAAAGTTTGGGACACTGAAGTTGAGAAACTGCAGACTCTCACGCGATCTATTGCTACACCGGCAAGTAAATCTAATAAAAAGGGGCTATCTGGCAGCAGAATCCAAAAAGAGCTGAGCAACACACTGCAACCCCTGATGTACCAGCCTTCTGGGTTTCCAGACACAAATGCTTACCCAGTAAGCACCGGAGAGGCATTAGAGAAACGGGAGATCCAAATGAGTAGTGCCACTGATCAGACCCTCTATTCTGACTCCCGCGACTTTATGAAAGTGGAAATGCAGATGCAGACTCCCAACCCTCCTACTGCTCCCACGAAGGCCGTTGCTGGAAGTAGGCAGAAGATTATACCTCACAACGGCAGCAGCGAGGACAAGCCTTTACCTGACTCGGAAGCTGTGATGATCTTGATCGACCTAAGACGTACAGAGGAGGGTAGTGAGCCGAATGGTAGCTATGTATTACTAAGTTCCCCAGGGGCTAAGGAGGCACAAAAGAACACCAAAAGGCCTATCTTCACACTCACCCCTGAGCTCCAACACAGAGTGGCGGGGCGCGAGGGGCATCTGGCCTCATTACCAACTTGTCACAGCTTGTTACCTGCCGGAACCATAGGGCCAGAGTCGGGGACAGTTCCTTACCCATACCCTGCTGAAACGGGTAGACAGGGCACTTATTGGGGGACAACAGCAACATATTTGTCTTACCCTGGCAACACCCGCGCGTGGTGGTTTGAGCAACCGCAGCTCTCTCTGCTGTCGTGCTGGGACCCTGGCGGTATTGGCCCGCTGCATCTTCTGATATGCTACATCCCTCTCCTGAGACCCTACGGCGGGAGGTTATGGGCCATGCCTGATTTGAGTGGTACGGAGGTTGTGTCTTGTCATGTGCCGTTGAGCAATTTTGGTCCGAAGAGAGGGGGACGACCACAACAACGAGCCACACGGGAGTGGCGACTTTTGCATTCGGGCTTCCCTGGCCAAGTGAAAGTTCCCCAAGAAAATCGGCATGGAGTGGGCTAAAAAGGTTTAAAGGACTAAATCATACTTTGGGACTGACATTGCAAACCTAAAGTTTTGATGTGATGAACATTTGTTGTCCTTGAGCTGAATGTAAGCTAGTCAGCCGTTTTCCTTTCTATATGTATGACAATATAATTAGTGGCTATAGAACTTTTCGATTATTCTACTCCTAAACGTTACCTAAGCCTCTCTAGTCAGGGCTCTGTCTGCTCTGTTCAGTATGTTAAACTATTATGTGATTCTTGTTCCTATCGCTTATGGCCAGTCTTACTAACTCTTTATTAAGTTGATGGATGCCTGTTATACCCACATGGTTGATTGAGTATCCACATATGTAAATTTCCAAAATGTAACCATGCCCTATCTTGTGAAATCCCATGATGTTTATATGCGCTGATGTTTTGCTTTACTTACTCCCCCAAATGCACTATCTCAATTACTAGAAATGAGGGTTTCCTTCTCAATTTAGTTTTTACCTAACTTGTTCAATTACTGTCTTATGGGTCCAAAAGTGGCCCTTTTATATTTTTCCCCTACATGCCCCCAGATATCTTCCTCTCTATAGTTTCAGCAGTCCATGAGAGGCTGCTAGAGTTTAAAAGGGGTAATATGTGTTACACTTTATGCAAGTATGTGGGTAACTTCTCTATACAGTTAAAAAAAAAAAAATGGGGTTCAGTTATCTAACATTTGCTATATTTGCTTATAGTCTAATCTTTGCGACTTGCCGCTTGACTGACATGATTATGAAGTACCCACTTATGTATACAGTACATAGCGGTCATAGTATTGTGTATTCTTTATTTTCCTTGATTATGGTTATTACTCTGTTCCTGAAGCAAATGATGCTTTCAATTGTATTTTTTTTTTTATGCCTCAATAAAAAATATTTAAAAAAAAAAAAAAAAAAAAAAAAAAAAAAAAAAAAGATAATATCTAACATGTTAATCTTAATCTTAAAACTCAATATTTTGGAGATCCAATGTGAGATCATAGCCCAAAATTTTTACATTTTTGGACATAGTCTTAAACAGTGCGCAATATTTGCATTTGGGAGGTTACACCTATAGTATGCCACTGTTCTAGCTTGATTCCATTGTGTAAGCTTGTCTGGAGTGATGAAGGCAAAATTCAGCAATTACAAGTGGGACTCACGCCAAGAAAAAAGAAGAGTAGCTTTGTATGCTCTTTCAATGCTTTTCGTAATGAGATCATCTCCGATTGAATAAATGCCCTTTCTCAATTTTACAGTTAATTTAGTGGTATTGCTCTTTCCTTCCTGTTTAAGAATTAACCTCTACCAGTATGATATCGAACAGATACCGTTTTTAAATAAGTTTATCCCCACTGTTGTGGTGTGGATTTCAATGTGTGGGAGGTACAATAATGTCTAGCTTGGAGAAAGGCAAAGAAGCTTTTGTTGTCAATGTTAAACTGTTGTTTAATTTGTTTGAAAGAATTAACATTACCCAATTAGGCTCAAGTATTTGAGCAGTATATTCTAGACCTTGCTGTTTCCATTGCTTATATATATATTATATATAAATATTTGAGCTCATCCCCTCTGGGAAATCCGGGTTGTCTGTTAATGGAAGAAACTTTTGGGGAGGACATCTAGGGATTTACAATCCTTTTGCCAAGCAATGATAGGGTTTTTGAAAACTATAAAAAAATAATAATAATGTCTGGTAATTTTTTCACTGGTATGTGGATTAATGCCTTTCCATCTAAGGGAGCTAACATATTTTCTTTAATATTTTTAAGCATAAAGTGATCCTTTCCTGCTACCCAGTCCATTACTATCTTCCCCATACAGACCCAATTATTTTTTTTATAATGCGGGTAAATTAAACCGATTCTGATGCTAAATTAAACAATAGTGGGGATAGTGGGCATCCCTGTCTTGTACCTTTTGCCAATTGGAAATCTATAGAGATGTTCCCATTTATAATTAAAGCCGAGAGAAGGCATCTATAAAGAGTCTTGATGAAAGACAAGAAGGGGCCCCTCAGTACAAATTTTTCAAACAACATATATAAATGATCCCAACTCACATGATCGAATGCCTTTTCTGCATGGATTGATATTATAGCCCTATCCGTTTCTACTTCTTCCCTTTTCTTATTCTCATTGTGCGAAAAATAATCCAGTGTAATAAGGACTTTTCTTAAATTGGAGAAACAAGATCTGTGATGCATAAACCCTGTCGGTGAATTAGCTCCATGAGGGAGGTTTTCATTCTCCTAGCTATAATCCCTGTTATTAATTTCTAATCTACGTTAAGAAGTGAAGTGGGGCGATATGAGCTAAGATTTTGTTTTTTTTTTATTCTTTTTGCAAATTAACGTGATATATGATTTTGTAAATTCTTTAGATATTTTTCACTTTTGAATGAAATAAAAATGAAACAAATCAAGAAGTGGTTTATTAATATGGTCCGCAAGGCTCTTATAATATTCAGAAGGAAGGCTATCAGAACCTGATGCTTTATTCAACGAAGCTTCTTTGATTGCTATATTTACTTCATCTAGTTCTATTGGTCTATTTAATTACTGAAATTTATCAGCCTCTAATTGGGGGAGTGAGCATTCATCCCAAAACAGTTTTTTTTTTTTTGTTTATCGATTTTATATTCTTTGTATATGTTTTTATAATAATCTACAAATTCAGAAATTATTTCTTCATTTTCTGTAAATCTTGCCCCTTTATTGATAATAGCTTCTATTACGTTAGTTCCTCTCGCCTGTTTATTCATGTTTGCTAGGTATTTGCCTGTCTTACCTCCACACCTGTAGAATTTAGCATAAGCCTTTACCACCTCTTGGGTTACTATCTGTGTTAGATGAACTTCCCTTTCCTTTTTTTTTTGCCTGAGCATATTAATTCCAGTTATTTTTTTTACAGGATTTAGTAGGTATATATTATATGTATTACGCAATTGATTTGCTAATTAAATGTTCCTTGCATTTGATTTCTTCCTACATTGACATAAATAATCTTTATCTTCTCCTCTTAACACAGCTTTTGAAGCTTCCCAGTATGTTTTTGGGTTAGATACAGAATTCTAATTAAAATTTCTAAATTGTAACCAAGCGTTCTGTGACCAATTGTTCAACTTTATTTGAGAGTAGGTACTTGGGGAAGATAAACTTGTTAGATTGAGGTATCAAAGGCCTCAATGGTATATTCAAATATATTGGAACATGATCAGATATTAATATTGGATTAATGGTATCTTTTAAATTTAGACCCAGCTTTTTTTCATTTATCAGGAATTTAGACACAACCTAAGTTTTTTTGAGGATTTTAATTCCCTTATAGTGTGTTGTCCCCCTACAATGAGTTTGCTCTGTGTGTATTCTGTAAAGTCTTTTTATAATTTTATTCCAGAATAGTTTATCTGGGGAGATACTCTGTAATATTTACTTACCGTAAATATTACAGAGTATAAGTCTTTGGTTTCCTATTTGAATTTGAATTATTATGTATCTATCGTCTACATCTATATCCTTGCTAATTATTTCATACTTTAGCTCTTTATGTAATAATATAGCTACCCCTTTTTTCCTGTTTGAGCCCGATGTGGCAATAACATCTCCTACCCAACTTGTTTTCAGTTTAGCTATCTTTAGCTCAAAGGTGTGTTTCTTGCAGAAAAGCTATTTGGGCTTTCAAGCTTCTAATATGTTTCAGAATCAGTTTTCTTTTAATCGGGGTCACCACGCCTCTAATATTCCAAGAAACCAAATTTATTGAGGACATATTCTATCTATACATCGAGATCTTGAATAAGGAAGGAAATTCGATAAAATACTTGTGAGGGGGTGGGGGGGGGGGGGGGAGGGGGAGGGCAGAAGAAAATGAAGAGAAATTAAAACAGGGAAAGAAAGAACAAACATAATAACACAGTCTATTAAGTCATTTAAATCAACCATATTTAAGGTTTTTGTAAGTCTTTAAGACATTTTTTTGCTTCCTCAACTATGGTAAACGTTAAAGGACCAGTCAACACTGCAGATTTGCATAATCAAAAATACAAGATAACAAGACAATGCAATAGCACTTAGTCTGAACTTCAAATGAGTAGTAGATTTTTTTTCCTACAATTGTAAAAGTTATGTCTATTTCCACTCCCCCTGTACCATGTGACAGCCATCAGCTAATCACAAATGCATACACGTACCATGTGACAGCAATCAGCCATTCACAAATGCATACACACTTATTCTTGCACATGCTCAGTAGGAGCTGGTGATTTAAAAAGTTTCAATATAAAAAGACTGTGCACATTTTGCTAATGGAAGTAAATTAGAAAGTTGTTTAAAATTGCATGCTCTATCTGAATAATGAACGTTTAATTTTGATTGTCCCTTTAATATTTCTCCTCTTTTTTGACTTTCAATATGGCCGGGCAGATTAAAAAGGCTGTTAAACAGGGTTTTATTATACTAGAACATATACCTGCCATTTCCTTTCTACTTAAGGTAGTCTCGTATGAAAAGTCATGAACAAAAAGTTATACGATTTTCACCCAGTTTTACTTCTTTTCTCTTTTTATTTGTAATGAAGTAAAATATTGAGCTTGTCCTTATAACTTAGCATTTTCGCAATTACTGGTCTTGTAGTAGCTTTTGTTGTTTGATCTCTATGCAGCTGGCCAATCCTGTGAGCTCTTTCCAAATTATTGGGGCCTTAGTTTTGGGCATATCTAGAAGTGTAGGGAGTTTCTCTGCTATAAAATTGTTGAGACTTAAGGGTTCAATTGATTCTGGAATACCAATAATCCATAGATTATTACACTTTGAACAATCCTCAAGTTCAACAATCTTACGGCTAGATTTAGAGTCTTGTCGGTAACGACCCGCATAGCTAACGCTGTTTTTTTTTCCCCCGCACCTTTTAAATACCGCTGGTATTTAGAGTTCACAGAAGGGCTGCGTTAGGCTCCAAAAAGGGAGCGTATAGCATATTTACCGCCACTGCAACTCTCAATACCAGCGGTGCTTATGGACGCTGCCAGCTTCAAAAACGTGCTCGTGCACGATTTCCCCATAGGAAACAATGGGGCCGTTTGAGCTGAATAAAAACCTTACACCTGCAAAAAAGCAGCGTTCAGCTCCTAGCGCAGCCCCATTGTTTCCTATGGGGAAACACTTTCTAAGTCTACACCTAACACCCTAACATGAACCCCGAGTTTAAACACCCCTAACCTTACACTTATTAACCCCTAATCTGCTGCCCCCGCTATCGCTGACCCCTGCATATTTTTTTAACCCCTAATCTGCCGCTCCGTACACCGCCGCCACCTACATTATCCCTATGTACCCCTAATCTGCTGCCCCTAACACCGCCGACCCCTATATTATATTTATTAACCCATAATCTGCCACCCCCAACGTCGCCGCCACCACCTACCTACACTTATTAACCCCTAATCTGCCTACCGGACCTCACCGCTACTATAATAAAGTTATTAACCCCTAATCCGCCTCACTCCCGCCTCAATAACCCTATAATAAATAGTATTAACCCCTAATCTCCCTAACATCGCAGACACCTAACTTCAAGTATTAACCCCTAATCTTCCGACCGGACCTCACCGCTACTCTAATAAATGTATTAACCCCTAAAGCTAAGTCTAACCCTAACCCTAACACCCCCCTAAGTTAAATATAATTTTTATCTAACGAAATAAATTAACTCTTATTAAATAAATTATTCCTATTTAAAGCTTAATACTTACCTGTAAAATAAACCCTAATATAGCTACAATATAAATAATAATTATATTGTAGCTATTTTAGGATTAATATTTATTTTACAGGCAACTTTGTATTTATTTTAACCAGGTACAATAGCTATTAAATAGTTAATAACTATTTAATAGCTACCTAGTTAAAATAATTACAAAATTGCCTGTAAAATAAATCCTAACCTAAGTTACAATTAAACCTAACACTACACTATCAATAAATTAATTAAATAAAATACCTACAATTATCTACAATTAAACCTAACACTACACTATCAATAAATAAATTAAATACAAATACCTACAAATAAATACACTAACTAAAGTACAAAAAATAAAAAAAGAACTAAGTTACAAAAAATAAAAAATAATTTACAAACATTAGAAAAAGATTACAACAATTTTAAGCTAATTACACCTACTCTAAGCCCCCTAATAAAATAACAAAGCCCCCCAAAATAAAAAAATTCCCTACCCTATTCTAAAATAAAAATAGAAAAGCTCTTTTACCTTACCAGCCCTTAAAAGGGCCTTTTGCGGGGCATGCCCCAAAGAATTCTGCTCTTTTGCCTGAAAAAAAACAAACATACAATACCCCCCCAACATTACAACCCACCACCCACATACCCCTAATCTAACCCAAACCCCCCTTAAATAAACCTTACACTAAGCCCCTGAAGATCCTCCTACCTTATCTTCACCACGCCGGGTATCACTGATCGGTTCAGAAGAGCCTCCGAAGTCTTCATCCAAGCCCAAGCGGGGGCTGAAGAGATCCATCATTGGGCTGAAGAGGTCCATCATCGGGCTGAAGTCTTGATCCAAGCGGCGGCTGAAGAGGTCCATCATCGGGCAGAAGTCTTCATCCTATCCAGGCAGAAGAGGACATCCGGACCGGTAGACATCTTCATCCAAGCCGCATTTTCTATCTTCATCCATCCGGAGCGGAGCCATCTTCTTCCAGCCGACACGGATCCATCCTCTTCTACCGACGCCTACTCGCCGAATGACGGTTAAATGACGTCATCCAATATGGCGTCCCTCGAATTCCGATTGGCTGATAGGATTCGATCAGCCAATCGGAATTAAGGTAGGAAAATTCTGATTGGCTGATGGAATCAGCCAATCAGATTGAGCTCGCATTCTATTGGCTGTTCCGATCAGCCAATAGAATGCAAGCTCAATCTGATTGGCTGATTGGATCAGCCAATCGGATTGAACTTGAATCTGATTGGCTGATTCCATCAGCCAATCAGAATTTTCCTACCTTAATTCCGATTGGCTGATAGAATCCTAGCAGCCAATCGGAATTCGAGGGAAGCCATCTTGGATGACGTCATTTAAAGGAACCGTCATTCGGCGAGTAGGCGTCAGCAGGAAGAAGATGGCTCTGCTCTGCTCCGGATGGATGAAGATAGAAGATGCGGCTTGGATGAAGATGTCTACCGGTCCGGATGTCCTCTTCTGCCCTGATAGGATGAAGACTTCTGCCCGATGATGGACCTCTTCAGCCGCCGCTTGGATCAAGACTTCAGCCGGATGATGGACCTCTTCAGCCCGATGATGGATCTCTTCAGCCCCCGCTTGGGTTTGGATGAAGACTTCGGAGGCTCTTCTGGACCGATCGGTGATACTCCGCGTGGTGAAGATAAGGTAGGAAGATCTTCAGGGGCTTAGTGTTAGGTTTATTTAAGGGGGGTTTGGGTTAGATTAGGGGTATGTGGGTGGTGGTTTGTAATGTTGGGGGGGTATTGTATGTTTTTTTTCAGGCAAAAGAGCAGAAATCTTTGGGGCATGCCCCGCAAAAGTCCCTTTAAAAGGCTGGTAAGGTAAAAGAGCTTTTCTATTTTTATTTTAGAAAAGGGTAGGGAATTTTTTTATTTTGGGGGGCTTTGTTATTTTATTAGGGGGCTTAGAGTAGGTGTAATTAGTTTAAAATTGTTGTAATATTTTTCTAATGTTTGTAAATTATTTTTTTATTTTTTGTAACTTAGTTCTTTTTTATTTTTTGTACTTTATTTAGTTTATTTAATTGTATTTATTTGTAGGTATTTTATGTAATTAATTTATTTAATTTATTTATGTAATTTATTTAATTAATTTATTATTAATTTATTGATAGTGTAGTGTTAGGTTTAATTGTAACTTAGGTTAGGATTTATTTTACAGGTAATTTTCTAATTATTTTAACTAGGTAGCTATTAAATAGTTATTAACTATTTAATAGCTATTGTACCTGGTTAAAATAAATACAAAGTTACCTGTAAAATAAATATTAATCATACAATAGCTACAATTTAATTATAATTTATATTGTAGCTATATTAGGGTTTATTTTACAGGTAAGTATTTAGCTTTAAATAGGAATAATTTATTTAATAAGATTTATTTTATTTCGTTAGATTTAAATTATATTTAACTTAGGGGGGTGTTAGGGTTAGACTTAGCTTTAGGGGTTAATAAATTTATTAGAGTAGCGGTGAGGTCCGGTCGGTAGATTAGGGGTTAATACTTGAAGTTAGGTGTCAGTGATGTTAGGGAGGGCAGATTAGGGGTTAATACTATTTATTACAGGGTTATTGAGGCGGGAGTGAGGCGGATTAGGGGTTAATAACTTTATTATAGTAGTGGTGAGGTCCGGTCGGCAGATTAGGGGTTAATAATTGTAGGTAGGTGGCGGCGACGTTGGGGGCGGCAGATTAGGGGTTAATAAATATAATATAGGGGTCGGCGGTGTTAGGGGCAGCAGATTAGGGGTACATAGGGATAACGTAGGTTGCGGCGGTGTGCGGTCGGCAGATTAGGGGTTAAAAAAATTTAATAGAGTGGCGGCGATGTGGGGGGGCCTCGGTTTAGGGGTACATAGGTAGTTTATGGGTGTTAGTGTACTTTAGAGCACAGTAGTTAAGAACCGGCGTTAGCCCAGAAAGCTCTTAACTCCTAGCTTTTTGCTGTGGCTGGAGTTTTGACGTTAGATTTCTAACGCTCACTTCAGCCAAGACTCTAAATACCAGCGTTAGAAAGATCCCATTGAAAAGAAAGGATACGCAAATGGAGTAGGGGGATCTGCGGTATGGAAAAGTCGCGGCTGCAAAGTGAGCGTTAGACCCTAACGCTGGTTTTGACGGCTAACGCCAAACTCTAAATCTAGGCGTTAGTTTGTAATTTCAGAATCAGTGAGTCTTGTTGGGAGTTTATTTTTTCTCATTTATTAGATTTGTCTTCTAATTCTGAAATTTGCAATTCCACCTCATTCACGGCCAGATTACGAGTTTTGCGTTATGAGCGGCTCAGTAATAACTTGCAAGTTATTTTTCACCGCTCACCTTTAATAGCGCTGCTATTACAGGTTTTCCAAAAACCTGCGTTAGCGGGCAATATGGCAGCGTTGAGCTCCAAACCGCACACAAATACCAGCGCTGCTTTGAGCTGGTTTTACGTGCTCGTGCACGATTTCTCCATAGACATCAATGGGGAGAGCCGGCTGAAAAAAAAGCCTAACATCTGCAATAAAGGAGTGTAAAGCTCCGTAACGCAGCCCCATTGATTCCTATGGGGAAAGAAAATTTATGTTTAAACCTAACACCCTAACATAAACCCAGAGTCTAAACACCCATAATCTGCCGCCCCCGACATCGCAGACACCTACTTTACACTTATTAACCCCTAATCTGCCGCCCCAATGTCGTCGCCACCTACATAAATTTATTAACCCCTAATCTGCTGCCCCAATTTCGTTGCCACCTACATAAATTTATTAACCCCTAATCTGCTGCCCCCAATTTCATCGCCACCTACATAAATTTATTAACCCCTTCTCTGCTGCCCCCAACATTGCCGCTGCCACTATACTAAAGTTATTAACCCCTAAACCTCTGGCCTCCCACATCACTAACACGAAATAAATATATTAACCCCTAAACCTAACCCTAAGTCTAACTCTAACACCCCTAACTTTAATATAATTAAAATAAATCTAAATAAAAATTACTATTATTACCTAAATAATTCCTATTTAAAACTAAATACTTACCTATAAAATTAACCCTAAGCTAGCTACAATATAGCTATTAATAGTTAGTTACATTGTAGCTATCTTAGGTTTTATTTTTATTTCACAGCTAAGTTTGTATTTATTTTAACTAGGTAGACTAGGTTAGTAAATAGTTATTACCTATTTACTAACTATCTAGTTAAAATAAATACAAATTTACCTGTAAAATAAAACCTAACCTAAGTTTCACTAACACCTAACATTACACTAAAATTAAATAAATGACATTAATTAAATACAATTAACTAAATTACAAAAAAAATAAACACTAAATTACACAAAATAAAAATTATCAAATATTTAAACTAATTACACCTAATCTAATAGCCATATCAAAATAAAAAGCCCCTAGCCTACACTAAACTGCAATTGACCCTTAAAAGGGCCTTTTGCGGGGCATTGCCCCAAAGAAATTGTCTCTTTTACCTGTGAAAATAAAATACAAACAACCCCAACCGTAAAACCCACCACCCACACAACCAACCCCCCAAAATAACTATCTAAAAAACCTAAGCTCCCCATTGCCCTGAAAGGGGCATTTGGATGGTCATTGCCCTTAAAAGGGCATTTAGCTCTTTTTCTGTGCCCAAAGTCCCTAATCTAAAAATAAAACCCACCCAATAAACCCTTAAAAAAATCTAACACTAACCCCCGAAGATCCACTTACAGTTTTTGAAGACCGGACATCCATCCTCATCCAGCCAGGAGAAGTCTTCATCCAAGCGGGCAGAAGTCTTTAATGAAGCCAGGAGAAGTCTTCATCCAAGCGGCAAGAAGTTGTCCTCAAGGCGGGCAAAAGTCTTCATCCAGACAGCATCTTCTATCTTCATCCTTCCAACGCAGAGCGGCAACATCTTCAAGACATCCAGCGCGGAGCATCTTCTTCTGTTGCTGGCTCTTCAAGAATGATCCAATTAGTCAATAGGATTGAGCTTGCATTCTATTGGCTGATTGGAACAGCCAATAAGAATGCAAGCTCAATCCTATTGGCTGATTGCATCAGCCAATAGGATTTTTTACCCTTTAATTCCGATTGGCTGATAGAATTCTATCAGCCAATCGGAATTCAAGGGACGCTATCTTGGATGACGTCATTTAAAGGAAACTTCATTCTTGAAGAGCCAGCGAAAGAAGAGGATGCTCCGCGCCGGATGTCTTGAACATAGAGCCGCTCCGCGTCGGAAGGATGAAAATAGAAGATGCCGTCTGGATGAAGACTTCTGACCGCCTTGAGGACAACTTCTTGCTGCTTGGATAAAGACTTCTCCCAGCTTTATTAAAGACTTCTGTCCACTTGGATGAAGACTTCTCCCGGCTTCGTTGAGGATGGATGTCCGGTCTTCAAAAAACTGTAAGTGGATCTTTGGGGGTTAGTGTTTTTTAAGGGTTTATTTGGTGGGTTTTATTTTTAGATTAGGGACTTTGGGCACAGAAAAAGAGCTAAATGCCCTTTTAAGGGCAATACCCATCCAAATGCCCTTTTCAGGGCAATGGGGAGCTTAGGTTTTTTAGGTAGGCTTTTTTTTGGAGGGGGGGTTGGTTTAGTGGGTGGTGGGTTTTACTGTTGGGGGTTGTTTATATTTATTTTTTTACAGGTAAAAGAGCTGATTTCTTTGGGGCAATGCCCCGTAAAAGGCCCTTTTAAGGGCCATTGGCAGTTTAGTGTAGGCTAGGGTTTTTTTATTTGGGGGGGGGGTTATTTTGATAGGGCTATTAGATTAGGTGTAATTAGTTTAAATATTTGATCATTTCTTTTTTTATTTTGTGTAATTTAGTGGGATTTTATATATTTTAGTTAATTGTATTTAATGTAATTTATTTAATTTTACTGTAATGTTAGGTGTTAGTGTAACTTAGGTTAGGTTTTATTTTACAGGTAAAATTGTATTTATTTTAACTAGATAGTTACTAAATAGTTAATAACTATTTACTAACTAGTCTACCTAGTTAAAATAAATACAATCTTAGCTGTGAAATAAAAGCTAAAATTGCTACAATGTAACTATTTATTATAGTTATTTAGGTACTAATAGTAATTTGGATTTAAATTTATTTTAATTATATTAAAGTTAGGGGTGTTAGGGTTAGATTTAGGGTTAGGTTTAGGGGTTAATATTTTTATTTAGTGTTAGTGATGTTGGAGGCCAGAGGTTTAGGTGTTAATAACTTTAGTATAGTGGCAGCGACATTGGGGGCAGCAGATTAGGGGTTAATAAGTGTAGTTAGGTGGTGGCGATTTTGGGGGCAGCAGATTAGGGGTTAATAACAGTAATGTAGGTTGCAGCGATGTTAGGGACAGCAGATTAGGGGTTAATAATATTTAACTAGTGTTTGCGATGCGGGAGTGCGGCGGTTTAGGGGTTAATATGTTTATTATAGTGGCGGCGATGTCCGGAGCAGCAGATTAGGGATTAATAAATTTATTTCAGTGTTTGCGATGCGGGAGGGCCTCGGTGTAGGGGTTAATAGGTAGTTTATGGGTGTTAGTGTACTTTGTAACACTTTAATTATGAGTTTTATGGTACAGCTTTGTAACGTAAAACCCATAACTACTGACTTTCATTTTACGGTACGGATCTTGTAGTTATGGGCTGTACCGCTCACTTTTTGGCTGGACAGGCAAACTCGTAATACCGGCGCTATGGAAGTCCCATTGAAAAATGACTTTTTAAAAAGTGCGGTAGTTACGTTGTGTGACGGCCAAAAAAGTGTGCGGTACAGCTATACCTACAAGACTCGAAATAGCAGCGGTAGTGAAAAGGCAGCGTTATGAGGCTTTTTCACTCATAACGCAAAACTGGTAATCTAGCCGTATATCTTTTATTGAACTGTTGCACATCCCCCAGTTAATTGAGATAAATTCTGGGTTAATTTATCAAGTTGGGGGAGAATAAATTCCAACTTTTTTTAAATCCTCAAATTGAGGAGCTATCAAGTCTGATATTTCTTTTGCTAGGGATTAAAGGGACACTGAACCCAATTTTTTTTATTTTCTGATTCAGATAGAGCATGCAATTTTAAGCAACTTTCTAATTTACTCCTATTATCAAATTTTCTTCATTCTCTTGGTATGTCTATTTGAAAAGCAAGAATGTAAGTTTAGATGCCGGCCCATTTTTGGTGAACAACCTCGGTTGTCCTTGCTGATTGGACAGCACCAATAAACAAGTGCTGTCCATGGTCTGAACCAAAAATGTTCTGGCTCCTTAGCTTAGATGCCTTCTTTTTCAAATAAAGATAGTAAGAGATTGAAGAAAAATTGATCATAGAAGTAAATTAGAAAGTTGCTTAAAATTGTATGCTCTACCTGAATCATGTAAGAAAAAATTTGGGTTCAGTATCCCTTTAAGAGCTTTGTCCAGACATGAGAGTGTCAGAGAATTCCAGAGGATTGTCCAGCTGCATGCTAGTGTTCGTTTTTGGTTTTCTATCTTTATCTCTAGTATCTTTAGATTTTGGTGGCATATTTAAAGAACCTGGTTTGGATGAGGTCACAAACCTCTCAATACACTTATCGCGGGGGGGGGGGGTTGAAAAAAAGATGTGAGAGAGTGGGGTCTGAGAGTGATGTAAGCTATATAGGCTTGTGTCAAGGAACAAGGAAACTATGTGGCTTGTGCTATGGGACAAGGAAAGGAAAGGCTATATTTACAGATAACATTTCAAAGTTAAATGCTTATATTAGGAGGTATTAGTGACATAATTCATTATCTATTTCAACTATTTTGTTGCTTCAATCCTCCTTATTATCAAAACCAGCTTGCAAATATATCGCTATTGTCTGTACCACTATTATCTATGTACCTTAAGATACCTCTTATTCCTTAAAGCGACAGTTAACACCAGAATTTTTGTTGTTTTAAAAGATAGATAATCCCTTAATTACCAATTCCCCAGTTTTGCATAACCAACACAGTTATAATTATACACGTTTTACCTCTGTAATTACCTTGTATCTAAGCCTCAGCAGACTGTCCCCTTATTTCAGTTCTTTTGACAGACTTGCAGTTTAGCCAATCAGAGCTGTCTCCATGGTAAATTCACGTGCATGAGCTCAATGTTATCTATATGAAACACGTGAACTAATGCCCTCTAGTGGTGGAAAACTATCAAAATGCATTTAGATTAGAGGCGGCCTTCAAGGTCTAAGAAATTAGCATATGAACCTCCTAGGTTTAGCTTTCAACTAAGAATACCAAGAGAACAAAGCAAAATTGGTGATTAAAGTAAATTGGAAAGTTGTTTAAAATTACATGCCCTATTTGAAACATGAAAGTTTTTTTTGGACTTGACTGTCCCTTTAACTTGAATAACTCTAAGAGGCTAGTTTAGCTTATTGGTATCTTATGTTATAGTGCTTTATTGACATTTACTACCTTCTTAGGTAATGAGTTCCACAATTTGATTATGTTTACGTTGCTGGAGATTAAATCTTCTTCTTTTCTCCAGCCTTAAATTGTGACTTCTTGTCACAAACAATTTTCTTGGAATAAACAGAGCTTCTGTCATCGCTGTACATGACCTGTGAATATATTTATGTAAAGTAATCATGTCACCTATCAAGCGCCTTTTTTCCAGAGAAAAAAGACCCAGTTTGGCTAACCTCTCCTCATAGCTTAAATTCTCCATTCCCCTTGTGGCCCTTTTTGAACTTTTTCTAAGTTTGCAATGTCTTTTTTAGAGAGTAGTCCCCAGAACTGCACTCCATACTCGAGGTGAGGTCTTACCAGGTATTTATATAGTGACAAAATTATGCTTTTCTCTCTTGCATGAATGCCTCTTTTTATACATGCTAGTATCTTATTAGCCTTAGAAGCCACTGACCTGCATTGTGTATCCATCATTTTGGGATTTTTCCATATTATTTATTAACCAGAAAAAAAGAGAAAATACAGACAATTACATAATTCACCAAAGTATAAAACAAACAAAAAGTAAAACCATAATAATGAGAGGCCACAAGAAGGAGATCAACACACTTATGAGCATCAACTTGCTCTTAAGACCTTTTACATAGATGAAGAATCTGTTTGAAACTCTATATGTGGACCCTGAAGAAAAAAAAAAGGGTACCCATCTTTAGCTTGTTATCTATAAGTACTTCCAAATCCCTCTCCTCCTCTGTTTTGCTAAATCTAGTCCCATTTAATGAATATGTTACCTGTTAATGTCTACTTCCAAAATGTAGAACCTTACATTTTCTAGTATTAAATTTCATTTTCCATTTACCAGCCCATTCTTCTAATTTCTGTACATCCCATTGTAAAGCAATTTCATCCTGCACTGACCTAATGACCTTACACAACTTGGTATCATCTACAAGTCATTAATACAAATATTAAAAAGAACAGGGCCCCTTGCATGGCTCCCTCAGAAACATCGTCCCCCACAAATATCATCTTACCCATTGATAGGTGAAACACTCCAAATTTGGGATACGATATTGGCCACTCTGACTCATATCTCCTCGCCTATTTCACCTCTAGTTCCTCTCAGGGACAATCCAGATGTAAACATACCCCCCATTATGGGAGGAACCAAAAGAGCTCTGCCACTAAACAGACTCTCCCTCTTCGGAGTAACCACAAACAACAAACTAAAATCACAACAGAAACTTAAAGACTGGGACGCTGACTTTTTCTCCTCCTGGTTTCACTGTGCCCAAATCTCTCACTATATTATGACACACAGACACAAAACGTCGATTCTCAGGCAGCTCACACCCTTTGATACTCTCTGCATTTTAGCCTCTCCGACAAAACATATAATCTCACGCCTGTATAACATGATTCAGTACAACGGCTTACAAAACCTACCCCCTTATGTACAGAGTTGGCACAGGGAGCTGGGGCAGGAATTTGACCTTAAACAATGGCATAAAGTCTTTAATTTGACAAAAAGCTGCTCAATCTCAGCCAGAACACAAGAGTCACAATATAAGTTCTTGAGCAGGTGGTACTTGACCCCAAAACGAATTAAGAAAATTTACCCTAACTCGTCGGGGAGGTGCTGGAGGGGATGTGGAGGAGAGGGGACCATGCTTCACGTGTGGTGGAACTGCCCCAAATTGACAAATTATTGGTGAGAGGTGTTTGAAGAGATCAACAAAAAACTGAATCTCAATATCTGCCCAAACCCCTCGCTACTACTATATATTGATCTCCCTAAATTCAAAAGCTGGCAAGACAGATCCCTCTTCATTATAATGTTGAATGGAGCAAAATCACTGATACCAAAGGGTTGGAAGTCAGAAAAAGTCCCTACCCTTCTTGAATGGGAACAATGTGTTACCACACAACTACAACTAGAAAGGTATCACTACTTCAAAGTAGGGAAACTAGACGTCCATGAATTGATGAGCCTGACTTGGAAAGGTAACCCCCTCTAACATTAGAAGGTAATGCCTAACACTCTGAATACCCTCCCATGTTCGTGCAGTCTAGGAACCCCAGGCCTGGGCGTGGATCTACCCCCCCCATCCAATGGTGCTAATACCCCCCCTCCTCTCCCTCCCCCCCTCTCCTCTCCACTCCTGCCTTCCAATTTCCTACCCCCCCACCTTCTCCCCTCTCCTCTCTTAACAATGGAACCTTTTCTTCCTTCCCCTCTCCCCCCTCCTTCTCTCCCCTACTTTCCTATCTTATCCTTCTCTTCCCCCCCCTCTCTACTAAATCTGGACTATAGATCATATCATATCATATCATATAAGAAAATGTTTAAAATTACTGCAAAACTGGTATAAATTGCATCTGCGTTATCAGAAGAGGGGAAAGTCACCCCTAATACTATAAACAAGAGGACACTAATGCACTTTGGAATGCCCCCACAGTAAAATGGACATTAAAGACTATGACTTATAATAGAACTTTCAAGGGACCATTTACTCTATGTCGCACATTGTTCTTGTCCTCTGATTCAACTGTAATTTTCTTTTATTGGCATTTGTATCTTTAATTTTCTTTCATCCAATAAAGTTTTGCATTTAAAAAAAAAAAAAAAGAAAAAAAAGAACATGGCCCAGTACTGATCCCTGAGGGACTCCACCTTTGTCCAATCTGAGTATGATTTGTTTACAACTACTCGTTGCTCCCGGTCTTTTATCCAGTTATTTATCCATGAGCTAGCATTTTCAGATATTCCCAGTCCCTTCATTTTATACATTAATTTCTCATGTGGCACTATATCAAACGCCTTTGCAAAATCCAAGTATATCACATTAACTGATTCCTCTTTATCTATATTTTTACCTACTTCCTTGTAAAATCTAATTAGATTCGTTTGACATTATCTATTTCTCATAAAACCACGCTGAATTAAACTCATAATCTTGTTTACACGAATATACTCATCATATAATCCTTTATCATCCCTTCAAGTATCTTCCCCACTTACAATTTCAGACTAACTGGTCTATAGCTTCCTGGATTAACCTGCTTCCCTTTTTAAAAAGTGGTACAACATCATTTTTACGCCAGTCCTGGGGTACTATGCCTGAGGAAAATACGTCTTGAAGAATTAAGAGTAGGGTATAACAGTACTAAGTTCCCGAAAAACCATTGGGCGTATTCCATCTGAAGCTGGAGTTTTATTCACCTTTAATATTATCCATTTTTTTCCTGATATCCTCTAGAGAAAACTCAGTTAGTGGTATGGGTTTGTATGTTCTAGTTTATTTCAAAGTATCTCCCATTGTTTCCTCTCTTGTGTATACTGAACAAAAGAACTGGTTTAGTACCTCAGCCTTCTCCCTGTCACTGTTAATCATGCTACCCTTCACGCATTTTAATGTACCTATATGTTTCTTCTTAGATTTTTTGCCATTTATGTACTTTGTAGGGTTTGACTTAGAATCGTTTGCAATTAATCTTTAATTTTTGCTTATTTCATTGCTTTTTAGGCATACTTTGATACATTCCTTATATATTTGGAATGTTGAGTCTGTATTATTTTCTTTGAATAATTTAAATGGCCTATGTTTTTTTCTAGTTTCTCAACACATTTTTATTCAACCACATTGGCTTGGATTTATTTATTTTACTATTATAACCTTGTGGTATGTGTTGATGTGTAGATTTATTTAACAGAGTTTTAAATGTTATCCATCTATCCTATGTATTTTTTTAGGGAATAATTTATCCCAATTTATGTTAAAGGGACACTGAAGTCAAAATTAAACTTTCATTATTCAGATAGAGCATGCAATTTTAGACAACTTTCCAAATTACTTCCATTAATAAAATGTGCACAGTTTTTTTAAATTTAAACTTTTTGAGTCACCAGCTCCTACTGAGCATGTGCAAGAATTCACAGAATAAAATGTGTATGCATTTGTGATTGGCTGATGGCTGTCACATGGTACGTGTATGCATTTGTGATTGGCTGATAGCTGTCACATGGTACAGTGGGAGTGGAAATAGACATAACTTTTAAAATTGTCAGAAAAAAATCTACTTCTCATTTGAAGTTCAGACTAAGGGGCATATTTATCAAGCTCCATATGGCTCCTGAAGACTCGCCGGAAACAGAAGTTATGAAGCAGCGGTCTAAAGACCGCTGCTCCATAACTTGTCCACCAGCACATAAATAACTTGTCCGCCAGACAGAAATCAACCCGATCGAATACGATCGGGTTGATTGACACCCCCTGCTAGTGGCCAATCTGTAGGGAATCTGCAGGGGCGGCTTTGCACCAGCAGTTCAGAAGCAGTTCACAAGTTTGCACATTGATAAATATGCCCCTAAGTACTATTGCATTGTCTTGTTATTTTGCATTTGTTGTTTATGCAAATCTACTGTGTTTACTGGCCCTTTAAATCATTGAATTTTGTTTTCTTAAAATGAAAAGTCTTAGTTGAATCCTTATAACACTGTTTATGGAAAGTGATTTCAAACGTGACCATGTTATGATCACTGTTACGCAAATGTTCTTTGACTTCAATGGTTGATATTATTTCTGTATTGATTGATAGCACTGCATCCAATATAGCTTTATTCCTAGTTGGCTCCTCTATTAATTGTGAAATTAAGTTATCTTTGAAAACATTTAAAAATCTATCTCCCTTAGCTGTATTACTAGTTTCATTGGCCCAGTTTATGTTGGGGTAGTTAAAATCCTCCATAATTACAGCAATTGTATTATTAGCAGCCTTTGCTATTTGCATTAGTAGTTGAGTTTCTTCCATGTCACTTATGTTGGGGGGCTTATAGCATGTTCCTAGTAATATTTGTTTAGGATTTTTTCCCCACTTTTTTTTTAACCCTCATAATATTCTATTTTGTTTGGACTGACGCTCCTCCCCTTTGCCTAGTTCGAAAGATTATCTAAGCTTGCTACCATCCTCTCCTCAACACACCTGCACCCATTTCATTGAGGTGCCATCCATCCTTACTACCCCATTCTATAATACAAGTAACACCCCTTAAAAAAAAAGCCTATCTAAAATAAAACTACTCTAAAAATTGCCCAGAAAAGGAGCATTTGGTTGGGCATTGACATTAGAAGGGCATTTGGTAGGGCAGAGCTCTTTTTCTGCCCAAAAAGAAAAAAAGACTATTCTAAAAATAAACTACCCTCCCCCTCCAAAAAAAAGCATATTACTAAACCCAAACTTGAATCTGGATCCTACATGATCGCCAACTGAGGTGCTCCTCTTTTTATCCCGGCAGTCTGTGATCCATCTTTTTCCTGGAGGCGGTGATCAATCTTCATCCTGAAGGCGGTAGTCCACTTTTTACCGCAAATTTAGGTTGCTTAAAAAGTTTGACCGTTACAAGCGATTGCTTTCAAGCGATCGCATTTACTTTCAATTTATAATACAAGCAGACATTGCTGCTCAATGCCTCCCATAGAAAATAAGGGGAGTGTACATTACTGTGAGTTCACGTAAACAAATTTTTGTTAATTTAAGCAGCTCACTACCTGTAATATGGATTCATGCTTAAAACCGCTAATGATAGCTCTCCACTCATAATCTAGCCATTAGTCATCAAACCAAGAGGTTTTCACATGCAAATTTTTGCTCCTGGGGTGATCAGGAGTACCAAGGACATAAAGAAAAACGTAAATATAGAATGCCAACCTCTGGAGAGTTTTCTGCTTTTATAGTTTACGGAATTCAATTTCTGCTGTTGGAATTAATAAACTGACCTTTTACATTTTTTTCTCAAACATGGCTTAGTGTCATTCTTTCTAAAGCTTGTAAGCTTATGCCAAAAGGATTTTTTTCTTTAGCGGAGTTGGCAAGTTAAATAGGCGTTTGATCTGAAATACGTTATGCTGGTCAATAAAACTGAAGGACAATTATGGATTTTACTACTTTCGCTTGTGTATTTCATCACCCTCTTATGTAAGATGCGGCAGTGTAAGTAATCTATTAAAGGCCATATTCATTAGAGCATGTTATTTTAAGACTATCGACCCTGCGCTACCATATGTGTTTAACACCCACAAAGGAGTTGAACACAAAGTAGAAGTACCACTCAAGACCCGCAGAGCACTGCAGGTTCTGAGTTAAAACTGCAGCTGATCCAATCAGCAGCGCTAGTTGCACAGCTCAGTCGTTTAACCCTTTGCAGGGGTTAAGCACATAGTAGCACGGAGTTGATAGTCTTAAAATTAGATACTCTAACGAATTAGAGCATGTCATTTTTCTACTATTAAGGCTCTTTAATAGTTATAAAAGATTTATTTGTTTGCCATTTCCAAACCTGAAGTGCTGTAACCTAAAATATTCATAGAGGCCAACGATTTCCTTCAGCCATATAATAATAGGAGATATGAAGTAGTGTATGACCTGGCAAGTTACACACTGTTTGTCATTTAGATCTTCTTTTATCCATGAGGACTTTAGAATGTGATGAAATCTAGTTGGACTTTAAGGAAAAGTTTGATAAGCTATTGGTCTTGCATAAATCAGCCAGTAGCACATTGGAAGTGCCAGTAGTGCCTGTCTTGGCACAATCTGGACACATTAATCACTCAATTGATCATGTGCTTAAATAAAGAAGGAGGAATTAGGGGAATGTATTCCAGCAATTCTTCCAATATATGAGCAACCAAATACATTGTAAGATGAAGAACGAACAGTTCCTTAACCCCTTGAGTGCTAACAACGGCTCTGAGCAATCGTAAATTGTCTCAGTCAGGTGCTAACGACAGCTCAGAGCCGTCGGTAGCACTCTCCCACCTTGAGAGAGATCTGGGGACTCCCACTTGCTCCTACCCCGGCGATTGGGCCTGCAAAGTGACAGGCATCGCCAGGGGGTTCACATTTTGCATGGTGACGTCACGCGCAATGACGTGATGACGTCAACACGCAACTTTATTGAAAATTTACAATAAACAGTATAGGGAAATGGGGCATGCTACTTAAAAAACCTGTATCTCAGGCATCTAAGCAGCTACAGACCCCAAAGACCCACCGTTGGAAAGGTAATCACCTATAAGTGTTGGGGATCTGAAGAAAGAAAAAAGTTAAACAAAATTATATTTAAAAAATTTAAAAATAAAAAACCCTAAAATCCAGCTTAGCACTCAAAGGGTTAAAGGAATACTAAACCCAAATGTGTTGTTTCATGATTCAGATAGAACATCGATTGTCTCACCTGATGTGTTTATCTAGCCCCATTACTGCTGCTTCAATAAAGGATACTAAGTTGTATACATTTGCATGCTCTATCCGAATCATAAAAAACATTTTGGGTTTAATGTTCCTTTAATGTTCAAGTGAATGACATTTGAAGTATTATTAATCCCTGTGTGGTTCATTTACTTTCAGTCTGACCACCGTCACTGACCATCTTTACTCATCATAATCATGATTGGAACTGAGTTATATAAACAACAGATCATTACATTGTATCTTTATGTCTAGGGAGTAAATGGATATTGTGCACCTCTGATACCATCAATAAATTATGTGAAAGGTTGTTAGCTCATTACGGCCTAGATTTAGAGTTTGGCGTTAGCCGTGAAAACCAGCGTTAGAGGCTCCTAACGCTGGTTTTAGGCTACCACCGGTATTTGGAGTCACTCAAAATAGGGTCTAACGCTCACTTTCCAGCCGCGACTTTTCCATACCGCAGATCCCCTTACGTAAATTGCGTATCCTATCTTTTCAATGGGATTTTTCTAACTCCGGTATTTAGAGTCGTTTCTGAAGTGAGCGTTAGACATCTAACGACAAAACTCCAGCCGCAGGAAAAAAGTCAGTAGTTAAGAGCTTTCTGGGCTAACGCCGGTTTCTA
The DNA here is from genome assembly GCF_027579735.1 of Bombina bombina. NCBI lineage: Eukaryota > Metazoa > Chordata > Amphibia > Anura > Bombinatoridae > Bombina > Bombina bombina. The sequence goes on from NC_069499.1 coordinate 285,685,092, forward strand.
AAGCTCTTAACTACTGTACTCTAAAGTACACTAACACCCATAAACTACCTATGTACCCCTAAACCGAGGTCCCCCCACATCGCCGACACTCGAAAAAAAATTTTTAACCCCTAATCTGCCGACCGCCACCTACGTTATCCTTATGTACCCCTAATCTGCTGCCCCTAACACCGCCGACCCCTGTATTATATTTATTAACCCCTAATCTGCCCCCCACAACGTCGCCTCCACCTGCCTACACTTATTAACCCCTAATCTGCCGACCGGACCTGAGCGCTACTATAATAAAGTTATTAACCCCTAATCCGCCTCACTAACCCTATCATAAATAGTATTAACCCCTAATCTGCCCTCCCTAACTTCGCCGACACCTAACTTCAATTATTAACCCCTAATCTGCCGACCGAATCTCGCCGCTATTCTAATAAATGTATTAACCCCTAAAGCTAAGTCTAACCCTAATACTAACACCCCCCTAAGTTAAATATAATTTAAATCTAACCAAATTAATTAACTCTTATTAAATAAATTATTCCAATTTAAAGCTAAATACTTACCTGTAAAATAAATCCTAATATAGCTACAATATAAATTATAATTATATTATAGCTATTTTAGGATTTATATTTATTTTACAGGTAACTTTGTATTTATTTTAACCAGGTACAATAGCTATTAAATAGTTAAGAACTATTTAATAGCTAAAATAGTTAAAATAATTACAAATTTACCTGTAAAAGAAATCCTAACCTAAGTTACAAATAAACCTAACACTAGACTATCAATAAATTAATTAAATAAACTACCTACAATTACCTACAATTAACCTAACACTACACTATCAATAAATTAATTAAATACAATTGCTACAAAGAAATACAATTAAATAAACTAGCTAAAGTACAAAAAATAAAAAAGAACTAAGTTACAAAAAATAAAAAATTATTTACAAACATAAGAAAAATATTACAACAATTTTAAACGAATTACACCTACTCTAAGCCCCCTAATAAAATAACAAAGCCCCCCAAAATAAAAAAATGCCCTACCCTATTCTAAATTACTAAAGTTCAAAGCTCTTTTACCTTACCAGCCCTGAACAGGGCCCTTTGCGGGGCATGCCCCAAGAAATTCAGCTCTTTTGCCTGTAAAAAAAAACATACAATACCCCCCCCAACATTACAACCCACCACCCACATACCCCTAATCTAACCCAAACCCCCCTTAAATAAACCTAACACTAAGCCCCTGAAGATCATCCTACCTTGTCTTCACCATACCAGGTTCTCCGATCGGTCCAGAAGAGCTCCTCCGATGTCCTGATCCAAGCCCAAGCGGGGGGCTGAAGAGGTCCATGATCCGGTCTTCATCCAAGCGGGCCAGAAGAGGTCTTCCATCCGATTGAAGTCTTCATCCAAGTGGCATCCATCCGGAGCGAAGCGGCAGCATCCTGAAGACCTCCACCGCGGAACATCCATCCTGGCCGACGACTGAACGACGAATGACGGTTCTTTTAAATGACGTCATCCAAGATGGCGTCCCTCGAATTCCGATTGGCTGATAGGATTCTATCAGCCAATCGGAATTAAGGTAGGAATATTCTGATTGGCTGATGGAATCAGCCAATCAGAATCAAGTTCAATCCGATTGGCTGATCCGATCAGCCAATCAGATTGAGCTTGCATTCTATTGGCTGTTCCGATCAGCCAATAGAATGCAAGCTCAATCTGATTGGCTGATTGGATCAGCCAATCGGATTGAACTTGATTCTGATTGGCTGATTCCATCAGCCAATCAGAATATTCCTACCTTAATGACGGTTCCTTTAAATGACGTCATCCAAGATGGCGTCCCTCGAATTCCGATTGGCTGATAGGATTCTATCAGCCAATCGGAATTAAGGTAGGAATATTCTGATTGGCTGATGGAATCAGCCAATCAGAATCAAGTTCAATCCGATTGGCTGATCCGATCAGCCAATCAGATTGAGCTCGCATTCTATTGGCTGTTCCGATCAGCCAATAGAATGCAAGCTCAATCTGATTGGCTGATTGGATCAGCCAATCGGATTGAACTTGATTCTGATTGGCTGATTCCATCAGCCAATCAGAATATTCCTACCTTAATTCCGATTGGCTGATAGAATCCTATCAGCCAATCGGAATTCGAGGGACGCCATCTTGGATGACGTCATTTAAAGGAACCGTCATTCGTCGTTCAGTCGTCGGCCAGGATGGATGTTCCGCGGTGGAGGTCTTCAGGATGCTGCCGCTTCGCTCCGGATGGATGCCGCTTGGATGAAGACTTCAATCGGATGGAAGACCTCTTCTGGCCCGCTTGGATGAAGACTTCAGCCGGATCATGGACCTCTTCAGCCCCCCGCTTGGGCTTGGATCAGGACATCGGAGGAGCTCTTCTGGACCGATCGGTGAACCTGGTATGGTGAAGACAAGGTAGGATGATCTTCAGGGGCTTAGTGTTAGGTTTATTTAAGGGGGGTTTGGGTTAGATTAGGGGTATGTGGGTGGTGGGTTGTAATGTTGGGGGGGGGGTATTGTATGGGTTTTTTTACAGGCAAAAGAGCTGAATTTCTTGGGGCATGCCCGGCAAAGGGCCCTGTTCAGGGCTGGTAAGGTAAAAGAGCTTTGAACTTTAGTAATTTAGAATAGGGTAGGGCATTTTTTTATTTTGGGGGGCTTTGTTATTTTATTAGGGGGCTTAGAGTAGGTGTAATTAGTTTTAAATTGTTGTAATATTTTTCTTATGTTTGTAAATATTTTTTTTTTTTGTAACTTAGTTCTTTTTTATTTTTTGTACTTTAGCTAGTTTATTTAATTGTATTTCTTAGTAGCAATTGTATTTAATTAATTTATTGATAGTGTAGTGTTAGGTTAATTGTAGGTAGTTTATTTAATTAATTTATTGATAGTCTAGTGTTAGGTTTATTTGTAACTTAGGTTAGGATTTCTTTTACAGGTAAATTTGTAATTATTTTAACTATTTTAGCTATTAAATAGTTCTTAACTATTTAATAGCTATTGTACCTGGTTAAAATAAATACAAAGTTACCTGTAAAATAAATATAAATCCTAAAATAGCTATAATATAATTATAATTTATATTGTAGCTATATTAGGATTTATTTTACAGGTAAGTATTTAGCTTTAAATTGGAATAATTTATTTAATAAGAGTTAATTAATTTCGTTAGATTTAAATTATATTTAACTTAGGGGGGTGTTAGTATTAGGGTTAGACTTAGCTTTAGGGGTTAATACATTTATTAGAATAGCGGCGAGATTCAGTCGGCAGCTTAGGGGTTAATAATTTAAGTTAGGTGTCGGCGATGTTAGGGAGGGCAGATTAGGGGTTAATACTATTTATGATAGGGTTAGTGAGGCGGATTAGGGGTTAATAACTTTATTATAGTAGCGCTCAGGTCCGGTCGGCAGATTAGGGGTTAATAAGTGTAGGCAGGTGGAGGCGACGTTGTGGGGGGCAGATTAGGGGTTAATAAATATAATATAGGGGTCGGCGGTGTTAGGGGCAGCAGATTAGGGGTACATAGGGATAATGTAAGTAGCGGCGGTTTACGGAGCGGAAGATTAGGGGTTAATAATAATATGCAGGGGTCAGCGATAGCGGGGGCGGCAGATTAGAGGTTAATAAGTGTAAGGTTAGGGGTGTTTAGACTCGGGGTACATGTTAGAGTGTTAAGTGCAGGAAGGGTTACCGCATAGCAAACAATGGGGCTGCGTTAGGAGCTGAACGCGGCTTTTTTGCAGGTGTTTGGTTTTTTTTCAGCTCAAACAGCCCCATTGTTTCCTATGGGGGAATCGTGCATGAGCACGTTTTTGAGGCTGGCCGCGTCCGTAAGCAACTCTGGTATCGAGAGTTGAAGCTGCGTTAAAAATGCTCTACGCTCCTTTTTTGGAGCCTAACGCAGCCTTTATGTGGACTCTCGATACCAGAGTTATTTTTATGGTGCGGCCAGAAAAAAGCCGGCGTTAGTTTTTCGGGTCGTTACCGACAAAACTCCAAATCTAGGCCTACATCTGTTTGTATAGAAAGTGATGGATACACTCCTAATAAGGAGCTAAAACTCACAATAAAAATATATAGTTAAAATATTAATATATCACATAAAAACATAAGTCCAAATAGCAATATTTTATTATACAAATGACCTATAGTGTGCACACTGAAATATAAGTTATACCCTATGTATATAAAAATAAGGCAAATCTAAAAATACTCCAAATCCTAAAATAAAGAATTCATATACATTACCACAAGTTAATAAAAAAAAGTCCAGATCCATATATGCATGTGACATATTGATTGATAAAACTTGCTTAATTAAAAGACCTTTTAATTAGCTGTAATTCATTACTTACATTTAATTTTGGGAACCCCAGTGATCTATAAGTAAGTCTTAAAAATGTAAATGTATATTGGCAATTAAACATGTAAGGGGCTTAACACTACCAATCTATACATGTGATCGAACAGTAAATTCTAGTTGTTTAACTGTATTTCTGATCTTGGAAGGCTGCACTTTATAGATCTAGTAAGGTATTGAATGGTTTGGACTTTTCATTAGGATTTGAATACTGTTTTGCTGACACTAGATACATGGGTTCTTCGTTTGACATCATACAAAGCCATTTTGTCTTACTGATTCTGAATGATATTTTACTAGTTGTGTTAAAGGGATACTCATCAAACTAAACTGTTATGATTCTGAAAGAGTATGCAGTTTTAAGACACTTTCTAATTAACTTCCATTATCAATTTTTGCACAGTCTTTTTATTCACATACTTTCAGGGAACAAGATCCTACTGAGAATGTGCACAAGCTCACAGGGTATATGTATATGTCTATAAATGGCTGATGTCTGTCACATGATACAGGGGACCCAAAATGGGAGAAAAAATAAATTTGTCAGAAAAAATCTACTGCTTATTTGAAATTCAGAGTAGGCGTTAAATCATTGTCTTTTTGTTATGCACTTGTTAATTATGCAATTCTTCTGCATTGAGTGGTCCTTTAAGAGGCTATCAGTCTATTGACAATGTATTAATTCAGTTGAATGAATCCAAGTTTTAAGACAATTAAAGTTAATGTTCATTCAATGCTATGTCAAGGCTATTATATGATAATTTATAAATAAATATATATAAATACAATACATTTTCGGATAACATTTCCCAAATCACTTAGGGCCAGATTAGTGCGTGACTTCATATAACATGTCCATAATAAAGCACGTTTACCATAAAAAGATTAGCTGACTTGGCTCGAGCACAACCTATACTTTCAATGGATATCGCGAACGTGCTAACTTGCGCTCATATCAAAAGTTAAAAGTTATAGTTTGCACTCAAGCGAAAGCCGAAACTGTGAATATTTAGCTCAACTTGAGACATGAAGTAAATCATAAAGGTTTTATAAAAGTTGCAAAAAACACATCAAAAACACATTCAAATAAAGTATTACACACATATATACGCAGTAAGCGCGTCACTCGTAATCTGGACTTTAGTGTTTGTAGATCCGATCTAAGAACTGGTAATTTTCTTATATAAAAGTCATTGCAACATTAGAAGGCTTAGGGACAGATTACGAGTGGAGCGCAAAATTGTGCTTTCGCAAGCGCAATATTTGCACTCCACTCATAATACCAGCAAACGCAATTAAGCGCTAGTATTTGAAGTGCCCCGCAATGCGAACCTGACCACGCATTTGCTTTGCATGGAAGCTTTGCTCTCAATATAGAGAATGGCAGCCTCATTCTCATGTTGTGAGACACGGCATGAGAACCTAGCGCAGCAAAGGGGGGTGAGTCAGATTTAAATATAAATGTATAGGAATATAAACATATATATTTATGTGTATACACAAATATATAAATATATAAGCATTTATAAGCATATACATACATATTTATAGGAATACCACAGTCCCCATAGACTACAAGTAAAGGCACCTATCAGTGCCATTTTTTTCTAACACCCCCCAACTTTAACCCATCATAACTGCTTATTGCAGTTATTTTAATAAAAAATAAAAACACTACACTTTCTCTTACTTTATTTTTATTTATTATTTTTCCTACAAAACCAAGGACAATCCGAATTTAATTTCTCCTTCTCCCTAGACTGAATGCATGTTACTGTTGGGCTCTTTGTTCTTGTAATATTGTTCTTTTTATTTCAATAAAGCTTGTTGAAAAAAAAAAAAAAAAAAAAAAAAACACTACACTTTCTTTTGGGGGTAATTGGTGCACATTTAGAAAATTGGCATTATATATATATATATATATATATATATATATATATATATATACTATACACACACACAGAGCCATGTTGCGGCTCCTATGCAAGACTTTATCTATTTGCTTAACCATTGCAAATTACAAGTTCTAAACACTTAAGGCTGTGACACACTGGAAGCTATACGGCGCGAGGCGAAGCAGCTGCTTTGCACCGTGTTGCATCGCTTCTGAAGTTCAAATATTTAATCTCTGAGTGTTCAGCTACGCGACCTGACGCAGCAGAGTGCTCAGAGATGAAAAGGCAGGACACACTGAGCGCGCACAGCCGCATCTACATGCTGCACGCCGCTCTGCTTGCAGTGTGTCACAGCTTTTAAGGGTTGATCACAATCTTGTGCTTGTTTCAGTAGATAACAATTTCTGAACTTTGGAAAGTATTGTGTGTTTTTCTAGTGATCGCAATGCTAAAATGCTTTGCCCTTAATACCCCTGAAGCTTGAAATCTTTACCTCCCCAAAACAACACAAAATCCATATCTGCACTGTTAAGCTCCGAATTTTGTTATCCAAAAGCCAAATGCAAATTAACACAATGGTTTAGTAGGTTTATTGATCACATCACTGGTTTAAGGTCCTATATCTGGATTGATTGCATTTAATAGTGTGCAGTTACCTGTTGTACTCTAGAACCATAGGGTATGTTTATGTATTTGAAAGCATAATCAGTATAGTAGGCATGATTGTTTGTTGGGTTATAAATCTGGCGCATTTTTATTAGTGTAAAAGTGGTTATTCTTATTTTATAACATTACAGGGACATTGTAAACTAGATTTTACTTTGCATAAATGTTTTGTAGATGAACCATTTCTATAGCCGATCTGGGAGTGTTTTTGTAACAATATATAGTTTTGCTATTTTTTTTAATTATAAAAATAAGTGTGTATATTTTGTTTGCGTAACCAAAAACTCCACTAGGATTTTCATTTTTGCGTATTTCGGGTTGCGTTTGTATTACAAGTTCCAAAAAAACATATTTTGTGCTAGCGTTAACCCGTATAGCGCAAAAATCTTATCTTACGTTTTTGTGTGTGCGTGCATGTATTCCCCCATGGAGATCAATGGAGAAAAATAAGTGGAACAAAAATAATAAACTTTCGTATTCCCCATAGAAGTCAATGGAAAAAAAATTGTTGAGAAAAAACACCCATTGCGCAAACATAGCATATTCACATTAGCAAATGTGAAATATTTACAGTAAATACATAGTTACAATCTTTATTAAATATGAATATTGCATAAATATGTTTTCTTTCTAATGACACAGTGAGTCCACGGATCATCATCATCAATTACTGTTGGGAATATCACTCCTGGCCAGCAGGAGGAGGTATCACTTCCCTTCCCACAACCCCCAGTCATTCTCTTTGCCTCTAGTGCAAGGAGGAGGTGAAGTAATTAGGTGTCTGTATAAGAAATTCTTCTATCAAGATTTTTTTGTTTTGAAGTCTGGACAAGCTTGCTCTGATCTTCCATCACAAGCTGGGTATATTTTTTTATGTTATAATATAGTACCATATTAGGTTCCCTAGTTCATCGGAAAAGGGAATGATACAGGGACTGTAATACACAGCGTATTTGGCACCTTTTTTATGGTTCTGCATAGTGTTATTCTTACCGATGTACATGCAGTACGTTCCTGGCAACCATTCTAGGAGAATAATTCCCCAGCTCTGTGGCTAGTTACATTATAGGAGCTGTGCGAGGGTGCCAGTGTTCTGTTATACTCGTTTTTGAATATAGCTCTCAGGTTTGATCCCTGACATAGAGGAACAATTTATTTAGTAATTATGAAGTGAAGCGCTAAACTACTCCCAACTGGCCAATCTAGGGTAACTGCCTCCTTCCAAGGTAGTTATATTTTATAGAAAAAAAACACAGGGTAAGATGGCGCTGAAAGCTGTGGGGTCGTGGACTACTAATTAATATCGTTATAACAACTTTAAGTATAATCAGGTATTTACCTCATGAAATCAGGTATTTACCTCATGAAATCTATATCGTGTTGCAACTGGAGAAAAAAAAGTGAATCTACACAGCTGAGCGCAAAAACAGAGTATGTTTAATGTCTAATGAAAATCACATAGAGTATCCAAATAAAAATGTGCTTTCTACACATACATATATTAAAAAATCACCTATACAATATAAAATCCTCACTCACTCTATAGATAGATCTATCTCAATTCACATGCGCTCCAAACCATATACACACAATAATAAATGAGATATATTAAAATCTATCGAGTAATATCTATAAGCTAACAAGTTGTATTTAGCACATAGTCATCATATATAAGAAGTGTAATTATTTGATCGTAGAAACATCTCTGTATAAACTGATTTGTAGCCAATAGCCAAAGGACATGAAAAAGTTATCTCCTCTCCTTACGTATACAATATCCCAAGTCAGGATTAGCCCTTCCAGCTTTAGTTCAAGACTTCCCTTTCACACAGGAATATTCACCTGAGTTCCAAGATCCAAGATCATCAGACTGGACCTAGAGGCTCTCTTACCTCTCTCCTTAGGCTTTCTGAGGTGTGAGCTTCCACTGATACTTGTATAGTCTAGATAATATAGTGACTAGCGCCTGGATTAGTATACAAGCTGCACTATAAAAAAGACCCCCTAACTGGGTCCTGAAAAGAAATCCAAGCAAAAACAATATAGGAGCACCAAAGGCTTAGGTATACACCAGGTCAAAATTAAGAATTGTGATAAATACCCATAGGATGCTGTTTAACGATAGTTGATCTAATAGATCAATCTTCATACATATAAATGGGTTATACCAACCATGAGAGTTAACAAGACTAAATGGATCTAGATATAGTAGTTCATAAAAATTTAAAGATATTAATATATTTAATAGATACAAATTAAGCAGTATTGCTACAATAAAAACAGAAAGATCAAAATAAGTTACTATAAAGATACAACAAGTACAATGAAGAATCTGGTTACAAACAAGCTGATTAAGATGGATAAGTATAAGCCGTTAAAAATAAACCTTTAAAAATATGTGTGAGAGATATCAAAAAAACCTCCAAAATCGATACCGGTATGATGGGTAACAGGCGTGTGTGGTGAAAAAAGAGGGAGTGTCCAATGTTCAAATGATGCCAAACTAAATCGTGTCAATATATCAGTGTGATTCCAAAATAAGTAAATGCAAAAAAGAAGAACAAATTATTTACAAAAGTGTGCGACCAGTAACATAGTACAAAAAATACAAGTGTTATGATATAACAGCCAGTGGTGTCCTGATTATAAAAAAAACAAAAAAGATTAGAAAGACGTTAAAACGTAAATAAGATCCAATTCTGATGCAAAGTCTATCCAAATTAGAAGAGTGATATAAATCCAAATAATTAAATTGCTATATCATTCTAGTGTCCAAATAAAATGTCACAAATCCCATAAAATGAATCCAGCGTACAAGTTAGGTACTAAATTTTCAATTAGGCAATTGAAAATTTGGTACCGAACTTGTACGCTGGATTCATTTGATCTCATTTATTATTGTGTGTATATGGTTTGGAGCGCATGTGAATTTAGATAGATCTATCTAGAGTGAGTGAGGATTTTATATTGTATAGGTGATTTTATAATATATGTATGTGTAGAAAGCACATTTTCATTTGGATACTCTATGTGATTTTCATTAGACATTAAATATACTCTGTTTTTGCACTCAGCTGTGTAGATTCAGTTATTTTTCTCCAGTTGCAACACGATATAGGAGATTTCATGAGGTAAATACCTGATTATACTTAAAGTTGCGATAACGATATTAATTAGTAGTCCATGACCCCACAGCTTTCAGCGCCATCTTACCCTGTGTTTTTTCCCTGACATAGAGGAAGAATGTGTACCCTTAGGTTCGCATTCAATTATCTCAGATGTCTGAGCTTTGCCTTTCCGGCAAAACTTCTTTAGTTGTGGTTCAACAATGGCTTTGCTTCAGCTCCCAGTGTTATCTCTTTCTGGGCTGTAATTCGGTTCTGGGATTTTCAGGGGCGTCCCTCCTGGACGTCCTATTGGTTCAGGCACCATCTTTCTACAAGCAATGGCCGATGAGGTAGCTCAGTTGGTAAATGCCCTGACTACAAAAAAGCCTGTTTAAAAGATCCAAGGTCACAGGTTGAATTCCCGGCAGGGCCAACTCAGCCCTTTGTCATTCCAAGGTTGATAAAATGAGTACCATTAAATTAAGATCTCATTCTGAGGTTTTTGTGGTTTTTTCTTAGTTCCATGAATGGAAGTGGAGCTGGAAAGGAGCTGCCTTGTCCCAACTACAAGGGTAGTGTGCTTAGGAACTATATTGATTCTTTATCGATGAAACTCTGTCTGATGGAGGTCAGAAAAGCCAAGATCCTCCCTCTTGCCTTTCTCTTCAGTCTACTGTTAGGCAAGTAGTTTCTGTGTATGGAGTTGATTAGTCTGATGGTGGCTTCCATGGACGACATTCCCTTGATTGATACAGTTTGAGATCTCTGAAGTTATTAAAGCTCAGACAGTGGAATGGGGATTGTCCGGACTGTCTCAGAGAATCTAGTTCAGCCAACAGGGGTCTCTTCCCGTGTCGGCTTTATCGAGCTCTTCGGTCTCAGGGCATTTGGGACCATGGCCTCCAGCCTGCTGGGCTGAGGAGGAGTCTGGGATCATTGAAGGCATAGGGACTCTGGTCCTGGGAGAAGTCTGTTTTCCCCTTCATCATTTGGAATGAGAGCGATTTTCAATGCTCTGATGTTTGGCCTCAGCTGTCTTTAACCCAGTTTATCGGGTTCCAGTCAGACAACATGGCCTCTGTGGCTTTCATCTTCCTCCAGGGAGGAACTATGAGTTCCTTAGTCATGAAGGAAGTTTGCAGATTTTTTCTGTGGGCGAGTGTTCACAGTTTCTGTCTATTTGCCATCCACATTTTTTGGAGTGGACATCTCAGAAGCGGATTTCTGAGCAGACAGATTTCCCATTCCGGGGAGTGTGAACTACTTCCGGAAGTGTTCTCCAGGTTATCTACCAATTGGGGGTTTCCAGAATTGGTTCTGATGGGGTCTCGTCAGAACTTCAAGTCACCTAGCTTCTTCTAATAGATATTCTGTCAGTTCCTTGGAACTTCAGGTTGGCATATCCTCTTTTCGGTTTGTTCTCCTTCTGTGACTCATCGTTCGGATTAAGTAGGAGAGTGCATTGGTTTCTGCTAGCTCCTGCGTGGCATAGCAGGATCTGGTAGGCGGATCTGGTAGAGATGTCGTCTCTACCTCTGTGGTACTTTCCGCTGAGGAAGGATCTTCTGCTGCAGGGGTCCTTCCTTCATCCAAATATTGTTGTCTCTGTAGCTGACTGCTTGAAGACTGAATGATTTTGTTAGCTAAATGTGGGTTTTTCGAATCGCTTATTGAGACCACGATTCAGACTCGAAAGCCTTTAACTGGGAAGATTTTCTATAAGAAATGGAAGGATCCCAAGGATCTTATTATTTCTCCAGGTAGTTCTTGAGGAATGGTTTTATCTGTTAGTATACTCAAAGGTCAGATTTCGGTACTTCCATTCCGCTGCTCAAGTGTTGGGCGGACGCGCCAGATTTACAATCATTTTATCAAGTCCTGGTCCGAGTCAGGACTGTGTTTAAGTCAGTTGCTCTCTTGGAGTCTTAACCTTGTTCCTAAGGTTTTCCTTCATGCTCTGTTTGAACCTATACATTCCATAGATTTTAAGTTGTTATCTTGGAAAGGTATTCCTTCTGCTTGGAGGGTTTCCGAATTCTCAGCTTTGCAGTATGTTTTTCCTTATCTCGTATTCAGGCAGAAAAGGCAGTTATTCGTACCAAGTTTGGTTTTCTTCCTAAGGTTGTGTCGGACAGAGATTTTTATCAGGACCTTGTTGTTCCTTCTCTCTGTCTTAATCCTTCTTATCATAAAGATGTGTTGCGCAACTTAGATGCTGTGCGGGCCTTCAGATTTCATTTTCAGGTTTCAAGGGACTTTTATCAGTCACCAGTAAGCTTCCGCCGCTTCTATTTCTCTCTGGTTGAGAATTATTATTAGTAGGGCTTATGAGCCTGCTGGACAGGAGCCTCCTGAGAGAATTACAGCTCTCCTTTAGGGCGGTGTTTTTTTTCTTGGTCCATCAAGAAAGAGACCTCTGTAGAACAGATTTGTAAGGTGGCGACTTGGCCTACTTTGTTGATTTTTTCTTCAGTTTATAAATTTTATTATTTTGCTTCGGCTGAGGTTTTCTTTGGGAGAAAGGGTCTACAAGCAATGGTGCCTTCTGTTTATGTTACCTGTCTTGTCCCTCCCATATCATCTGTGTCCTCTAGCTTGGGTATTGATTCCAAACAGTAATTGATGATGATCCGTGGACTCACAGTGTCATTAGAAAGAAAACAAAATTTATGCTTACCTGATAAATTTATTTATTTCTTGACACGGTGAGTCCATGACCCTCCCTGTTTTTTCAGACAGTTTTTGTTTATATAAACCTCTGGCACCTCTGCACCTTGTGTTATTTCCTTTCTTTCCTTTCCTTTGGTCGAATGACTGTGGGTTGTGGGAAGGGAAGTTATACTTAAAGGGACAGTCAAATCCAAAAAAAACTTTCATGATTCAGATAGGGTATGCAATTTTCAACAACTTTCCAATTGACTTTTATCATTAAATTTGCTTTGTTCCCTTGGTGGTATTTTTGAAAAGCTAAGCCTAGCTAGGCTCAAACTGATTTCTAAACCGTTGAAAACCGCCCCTTAGCTCAGAGCATTTTGAAAGTTTTTTTTACAGTTAGACAGTACTAGTTCATGTGTGTCATATAGATAACATTGTGCTCACTCCCGTGGAGTTATTTAGGAGTCTGCACTGATTGACTAAACTGCATGTCTGTCAAAAGCACTGAGATAAGGGGGCAGTCTGCAGAGGCTTAGATACAAGGTAATCACAGAGGTAAAAAGTGTATTAATATAACAGTGTTGGTTATGCAAAACTGGGGAATGTGTAATAAAGGGATTATCTATCTTTTTAAACAATAACAATTCTGGTGTATACTGTCCCTTTAACAGCTCTGCTGTGGTGCTCTTTGCCTCCTCCTGCTGGCCAGGAGTGATATTCCCAACAGTAATTGATGATGATCCGTGGACTCACCGTGTCAAGAAAGAAAGACATTTATCAGGTAAGCATAAATTTTGTTTTATCATGTTATTATTATTATCGGATATTTGTAGAGCGCCAACAGATACAGCAGCGCTAATTTTTATCTGCTTAATGGCAAAGGGTTATAATGCATTTAAATATATATGTCTATATATGTGTACATATATATTAATGTATTTATATGTGTATATATGACTGTAAAAAAAAAAAATATATATATATATACATCTTTAGCAATATATATGTGGCTCAATGTTAAAGCCTTTGCCTGCCTTTTTTTCTAACACTTGAGATCTCATATCTTTGAGCCCTTATAACTTTTTTGTGCAATATTTTTTAAAAAACAATTTTTATTAGACAGTGTTAATATGAGTGTAACTGTATATTGTAATGTATTTTTTAAGTGTTTTGTGCAACTGTTTTGTTTTGTTAAACAGTTAACCACAGTTCTAAGATTGCTGTAAGGATTGAAGCGTAAAGAGCCATTGCGCTAGTGCAATCGCGATTTCGCTCCACTTGTAATATTAGCAAAATGAAAATGGCTCCCAAAAACATGACTGCGCTAGCGCAAAACCCTCACTTGTAATCTAGCCCATTGTGCTTATTTTCAGACTCCTAACCAAAGAATCAGATGTAGATCCAAGTCTATAGACTCCTGCTTGCTCCTGTTTGTGTAATGCAGGGGAGGCTAAGAAAGCCCCTTTCACCCACTGAAAGGGGCTTTCTTAGCCCCTTTCAGTGGGTGTCGCAGCTGACAGTGCTAGACTGGGAGCTTCTAAGTAATTTTTTTAAAAATGTTTTATACTAGATTTTTAGGTGCATATTATTCTTTGTTGTAGTGTCTATTACATGCAGTTATATGAAAATTGTTGTACACTGTCCCTTTAATTGATTGAGCAGATAGCGTTTATAGAATATAACACAGTTCACTATAAAATTAGTAAATTTTAATAAGGATATAGTCCTTGGTATATACACGTGTCTCCAGATCTTCTAATGTCCAATTTCAGATGACCTCAAAATAAAAGGTAAGTAAAATAGTAAAGTTCTGTGATAACAAGTGATATATATATTTAGGACCGTACTCACACACTAGAGAGCTAATGACTGAGCTCTCAGTAATATGCCCCTATATGAATACCACTCCACCAAGGCAACAGCAGACCACAGGATCCAATAAAGTTACATTTATTAAATATACAGTATACAGTATATACTATAAAAAGGACAATGATAAGCACACAGGCAATAATCAAGGACCGGTAATAGTAAAGATGAGATCTACAACTGAAAAAACACAGTGTAGTATTCAGCGTTCTCAGCTGATTACAGATCAGTTCCATCACTTAGTCCCGCATTATGTGCCTGTTCAAAACAGGTAAAACCTCTGATTTACGTTCCCCCCACAAGGGTTTTTTCAAGAAGTCTCCTATGTTTAGACCTCATAACATTAGGATCATTTATCACAATAGAAGGTAACCAGAAAAGAAGACATTCATGGATTCCTTCACATAAACCTCAGATATGTTGTAGTATAATAAAAACTAAGCATAAATCAAAAGGACACTCAAAGGTTAATATTATAAGAAAATATCTATTCAGTTTTATGAGCAAACATATTTTAAACTACAGGGCCATGTTTTGACCCTCCAAACAAGGAGATCTGAATATAACATTGAATATAGCTATAAGTTAACAAACTGCTAGTAGATCATTAAAGTTAAAAAGCTCACAAAACTGAGGGGCGGAGCCAAGCCGTGCTGGGACATGGCTGTGTTCTAGCTGAGCTCCGTAGCTGTCGTAGATCGAATTGTATATAAGGGATAGATGGAGGCTCCAATTTGCATGTATTTTCACAGCTAACACTCGTGACTTATAACGGAACCGGACCTGGTTCATTGCAGACCCATTGAGAGTTTATCGCTACGTTTCCTGACAGGTTTGCTGAACTTGCGGCCACCATCTTAGATTGCATCGAGTTGAGGAGGCCTTGCTGACGCAGACAAAATACCTATTTGGATTAACTACCTGGTCTGTTTAAATAACCGGAGGCCAAACTTACAAGATATATTGACATTGCCTATGTCGCTTTGAGTGGAGGCTGGAGCTGAGCTGCCTTGCGGGCTGCTGTGTCACGACTTATTGCGGCCTCTCTGGGGGTGAGTTCTTTTGCGCAATTCACAAGGGGTAACAGTAGACAAGTTATACCTAAACCTTATAAGAGGGATTTGGGTCTCTCGGAGGTGCTACATAATTTTTAAGCTGTGGTCGCATGAGTGGGAGGTTTACACTGTGAGGGGCCTTTGTGACCTGCTGAATTCTCCAGACCCACCTACACACTTTTGGCTGTGAGCCGGCAGAGAAAAACATAGCACTTTGAAGTGGAGAAGTGTGCTCAGATAGATCATAAGTTTTCTAAGAGAGAGGCATAATGAGTGTACAAAATACCCTTCCACACGACATAAAGCTTCGGACCTTGCAGTACTCTCAACATGGGCCTACTTAATATATTTATACACTGGAACTCTAGGGTTCACATTCCTATTTGCTAATACACCTGGGTTGTCAAGCTGAGGGATTTTCAACATAAAGGATTGCTGCTTGTGAGTGATTCAGAACTTGATGGTATTGGGGTTTGATGAGACCTGAAGGCATTTCTCTGTGAATTTTGTAATATACTGAAATGTCGCAGCGGAAGGGCTCAAAGATGGATAAACCAGCCAAAACAACATCGACTACCCCCTCAGTAACTGCTTTTTTTCACACTTCTAAGGCAGCACAGTCCGAACTACCTCATCATAAGGATAGCCTTCCCTCTGACCCCCAAATGGAATCCTCATCTTTACAAAACGTGGTTTAGAAAGGAGCGCCAAATCTTGGCGAGGTCTGGTGCGGTATAGGTGTGAAAATATGGTATTCTGTCTGAGAAATTGTATAGCGCTATAGCTCAGCTACAATTATGGTAGTTGTGCTGTATAGATGTGTAGGTTTTGATATCTAGATATAAGATCTAAGAGTGGCACAGTTGATACATAAAAGCATTTAATACATATTAAACATATAAAACAAGGGTGTCGTTTAAAATATATTTTAACAGAACGGCAAGAAATAATGTGTAAAAACACATAAAGACATAAATATCTATAAAAACACGCGTGTTTTGCTTTTTAGCTGTATGTATAATGTCTCATAAAATTCGTCTCATATATAGTTGTGTTGGCATAAATCTGAAAATAATAAACAATAAAAAATAATAAAAAACAATGAAAAGTAAATAATGTCCAATAATCCCTTCTCAAAGTTAAGAGATATATAAAAAAAGGTTAAGTAGTGTCCAAAAATCCCTTCTCAAAGTTAAGAGATATAAATAGATTTTCACATGTGTATCCAAAAAATAAACTGTCCAAATTTAAGTGTTGTCCAAAAACGTGGTATAAATGAATAGTGCAAATCCAGCAGATTCAAAAGTTCTATTAAAAAAGCTTTGCAAAAAACATTTCAAAGAGACATTTAAAAAACATCAAAATGAAGGTAGAAAAAAAGGTCTATCAAAATTTATCTTTTGGATATTTTACATCTTTTTTGGACTTATTTTTATCACTATTTTG
Organism: Bombina bombina; assembly: GCF_027579735.1. Lineage (NCBI taxonomy): Eukaryota > Metazoa > Chordata > Amphibia > Anura > Bombinatoridae > Bombina > Bombina bombina. Next base: position 285,702,186 of record NC_069499.1, read on the forward strand.
GATTGACTTCACGGATTATTCTTTGTCACCATATTTTGATAGACCTTTTTTTCTACCTTCATTTTGATGTTTTTTAAATGTCTCTTTGAAATGTTTTTTGCAAAGCTTTTTTAATAGAACTTTTGAATCTGCTGGATTTGCACTATATGAGACGAATTTTATGAGACATTATACATACAGCTAAAAAGCAAAACACGCGTGTTTTTATAGATATTTATGTGTTTATGTGTTTTTACACATTATTTCTTGCCGTTCTGTTAAAATATATTTTAAACGACATCCTTGTTTTATATGTTTAATATGTATTAAATGCTTTTATGTATCAACTGTGCCACTCTTAGATCTTATATCTAGATATCAAAACCTACACATCTATACAGCACAACTACCATAATTGTAGCTGAGCTATAGCGCTATACAATTTCTCAGACAGAATACCATATTTTCACACCTATACCGCACCAGACCTCGCCAAGATTTGGCGCTCCTTTCTAAACCACGTTTTGACACATATTTTCTAAAAGTGGGCACCTGGGGACCCACTATAGACAGGAGCTATAGGCCCACACTTTCAGCGCTGTAAGAAAACATTGAATCAATCCTCATCTTTACACCATAACACATTACATATGCTGCACTCTCAGCTGGCAGACCTACCATCTATATCTGACTTTGCCTCCTTGAAGTCTTTTATAAAAGAGGAAATGAGGGACCTCAAAAAGGACCTAATAGATATGGGCGCTCAAATTGACTATCTTGAAGAGGGCCAGGACGCTCTCAATAACTTAGTCAGTTCTAATACAACTCAATTATCAATACAGGATTCTATCGTTCAAAATTTACAGGAAAAGCTGGAGGACTTAGATAATTGTGGAAGACACAATAACCTCAGGATAAGAGGTGTCCCAGAAGAGGTCCAACAGGACCAATTAAAATCATACCTAAAAGATCTGTTTGCTTTTCTACTTCCAAGATCTCCTATACTCCAGTCTGAAGATATTGAATGAATTCATAGGGCTCTCAGACCACCCTCAAAACCACCAGCACCTCCAAGGGATGTGATTATAAAGTTCTTACGCCATACCACTAAAGAAGACCTGTGGCATATAGCAAGGGCAAAAAGGGAAATCGCATTCAGGGATCATTCCTTACAAATATATCAGGACTTATGTCCACAAACTATTCAGAGAAGAAAGGAGGTCAGATTTATCACCAAAGCTCTCCAGGAAAACAATATCCGCTACCGTTGGGGTTTCCCCTTCAGTTTAATAGCTACTCATAATAGCTCCCAGGCTATATACAAGAGTTTCCAGGACTTAGACAACTTCTCCAAGAAACTAAATATCAATATCCCCCCTGAAGACAATGTTTTGGATACACCTCGGAGGCCAAAAGACACTAACCATGACCTTCCCAAGGAGCAACGCCCTCAATGGACCAGGTCGCAACAAAAAGAGAAGAAAGTCAGATCCCCCTCCTCCAGAGGGCTCTCACTAACTATGCAAGCATGACTTTTCTACAAACCCTTATAGACCTAAATACTAATCCTAACAATGTGGCCTAGCTCAAGGCCTGTAATGCTGGTCTAGTGTGGTCCTCACTGAGGGGACAACTGGACCTGAAGGTTGGGTAAGACTTATGTGTATGATATTAATGTGAATTGATGTTTTCACTAACTTATATATGGTATTGAAGGTTTCTGTACCACCTTTTTCCTTCAAGTTAATTCATTTTTTTCCTACTTTCTATATATATATTTATGAATGTTATAACCTTTGGGTTAGGCTACAGCATTGATATTATACTTTGTTGGGCCTCTTGGGGCCCTTTCACTGGGGTGGCAGGCAAATACTGCTCATGCAGTCTAGGCCAGCTTCCCTTACGAGTGGACCTTCCACTATCCTCTACTATAGCTCAAATGTATCTAACTAGAACACAGATACGACACCATTTCTTCCCAATGAATGTGTATAGTTTTAGAGATACACTATGTTTAAAAAAAAAGTTTACTACAGTTTTTTTTGTCATTGTTTTGTTACATGTGCTTATGTTGTAGGAGCGCCAATAAAGGCTAGAGTAAACTACAGGTACCTTAATATAGGTTACATAAAACAATATCACCAATAAGATGAATCCAATAAGTTCAAAAACAATATCCTCAATTTTGATGAATCAAATAAGTTCAAAAATATAACAAAGGAAATGAGTAAAATATATCCTTTTTAATAACACACACTAATTTTAAAGTATAAAATCACAGATTATTAATACAACCTGATCAGATAACTTCACTGATCACGACTTAACTCTTAACGTAGGGGTCACTAATAGCATAAGGAAACTACTATTCTGGTTCGTTACAGCCGATTGGAGCGACTTTGTGAAATCCTAAAAAGTGCATAAAAATGAAATGTGATGGTGAATTGAAATATAAAAATAATATCAATTCTTAGGTGGGTGTACAATATACACGCAAATATTGTGAGAAAAAAAGAGAAAACAAATATATTCACTTGTGAGAAAAATATGTACCAATAAATGTGTACCAAAAATGTGTACAAAAAATATATACCAAAACATATATTAAAAAATATATATACCAAAAAATATATATATAATACGATCTAATACCGGTATGATCTGTGAATAAAATCAAAAATAAAATGTGAAATACATATGTATCAGAAAAACAAGATGGATAACCAGAGCTGTCCTTAGCTGTTTAATCTAAGAACCAGGTCTGGTTATATCAGAAGCTGTTAGTATCCTAAACAAATTTCTGAATGCTATAAATATCAAAATACAATATCTGCCAACGTCTGGGAATGACAAAAAAGGAGATAAAAAATAGGCAATAATAAAACGATGTTTTGACAATAATAAAACCCAATTTGGTGGGAGAACAACAAAATTAAAAAATTAAAAAGCAAAGTCCATAGTCCAATAAATAACTGATCCAAATGACAGCCAAATAATGAAGATACTTCTTAGGTCCAAAGGTCTCCGGAAACCTGTGGAAAAGACCTTTGGACCTAAGAAGTATCTTTTTTTACTCATTTCCTTTGTTATATTTTTGAACTTATTTGATTCATCAAAATTGAGGATATTGTTTTTGAACTTATTGGATTCATCTAATTGGTGATATTGTTTTATGTAACCTATATTAAGGTACCTGTAGTTTACTCTAGCCTTTATTGGCGCTCCTATAATCCTTTGTACTGTTTAACTCCCCAGGACCTTATTAGGGGGTCCTTTATAGTGCAGCAGGTAAACAGATCTAGGCGCTGTTCTGAACTCTATTTTTATGTGCTTATGTTGTCTCATACGTTCATATATGATATCAATCTAAAGGCAAGAAGTTCTGTCTATTGTTACACCAAGTTACTTGAAAAAAGTTATGCACTAAAATTTGAAGATGACGTCAGATATGAATAATCTTAAAATTATGTCACATAATGTTAAGGGCCTCAACATTCCACAGAAAAGGTCCATAGCAATTTGGGACTATAAGAGACTTTGCTGTGATGTAGTGTTGCTTCAAGAGACCCACTTTAAAAGAGGTCATGAGCCTAGATCATCCTTTTTTTAAATTTTGCCCTGCATATTTTGCTTCAAATTCTACCAAACATAACGGTATAGGTATATTACTTAATAAAAAATACCCCTCTTAAAGTTAACTCAGTTGCCAGAGACAGGGAGGGCAGATACTTAATTCTCACAGGGACTTTTCACCACAAATACATTACTTTAGTTAAAGGACCAGTCAACACAGTAGATTTGCATAATCAACAAATGCAAGATAACAAGACAATGCAATAGCACTTAGTCTGAACTTCAAATGAGTAGTAGATTTTTTTTCTGACAATTTTAAAAGTTATGTCTTTTTCCACTCCCCCTGTACCATGTGACAGCCATCAGCCAATAACAAATGCATACACGTACCATGTGACAGCCATCAGCCATTCACAAATGCATACACACTTATTCTTGCACATGCTCAGTAGGATCTGGTGACTCAAAAAGTTTAAATATAAAAAGACTGTGCACATTTAGTTAATGGAAGTAAATTGGAAAGTTGTTTAAAATGGCATGCTCTATCTAAATAATGAAAGTTTAATTTTGATTGAGTGTCCCTTTAATGTCTATGCACCTAGCCTGGATTCTCCTCGATTTTTCCAACACATTTGCAAAAGAATTATGGAGACAGCTAGGGGTAGTTTGCTTGTTGGTGGCGACTTTAACATAGCTTTAGATCCCTTTTTGGATTGTTCTACGGGACCATCATCGGCCCCCAGTAAAGTCCTTCAACTAGTAAAAACACATCTCTCTTCCCTAGCAGTTTCATGATGCATGGCGCTTGAGTCATCCAAATGATAGAGATTATACTTTTTACTCTTATCCACATCAACATTATTCTAGGATAGACTACTTAATGATTGATGTTACTAGTCTAGCTCAGGTCATTAGTACAGAAATATATCCTATCACATGGTCGGACCATGCCATGATTAGTTGTACACTAAACTTCCCGACACATGGAGACTGGATGAGACCCTGTTAAAGAATCTTATGATCCGAATTCAAGTCCCTAATAAACTAGAAGACTATTTTAAACTAAATGATACTCCTAACATCAATCCCCTACATCTATGGAATGCACATAAGTGCTTCTTACGAGGAGAATTGATAGCCCTGAAAGCTGCTAAAATAAAACAAAACCACATTTATCTATCATCTTTACTGACTGACTTAAATAAACTGCAGGAAATTCATAAGGCCTTCCCTAAAGACCGCTCTTTACTTGACCACAAGAGGCAACAGCTTAATTGTTATTTGGGGACTGCTGATAAAAGAAATGCTTTGTACCTTAAAAAGAAATTTTATGAGGGCGCAAACAAACAGGGGAAGATGTTAGCTAGACAGCTTAGGAGAAAGCCTCTTAGTAGATATAATACACACATTAAGGACGATAGTGGTAAAGATTGGTACACATCAGCGGACATACCGGAAAAGTTCAGGCAGTACTACGAATCCTTATACAACCTGGGCCAAAGTGGTACAACACCTACAGATAGCACCATACAGTGTTACTTATCACAGCTAAATCTTCCTAGAATTACACCAGAACAAAAAAGATGACTTAGACGCCCCATTTTAAGCACCAGAGATTTTAGGAGCAATCAAGTCTCTAAAGGGAGGGAAAGCCCCAGGCCCTGATGGCTTTGGTAATGACTACTATATAACTTTTCAAGACCTTCTGACACCCTACCTCCTACGATACTTTCATACCATTGACGAGGACTGTGAGTTCCCCCCCCGTGGCCCTGCAGGCAAAAATAACCCTGATACCTAAACCAAATAAATCTAGTTTGTATATCCCAAATTATAGACCAATTTCGCTATTAAATACAGATATTAAAATTTATGCTAAAATGCTGGCGAATCGCCTGAATAGAATATTACCCCAAATTATACACCAGGATCAGGTGGGATTTGTTCCTTTTCGTGAGGCCAAGGACAACACGGTGCGAAATTTACACCTGTTGTGGCATGCCCGGTCAAAAAATATCCCCTCAGTCTGGTTATCTACAGACGCAGAGAAGGCCTTCGACCATGTCGCATGGCCTTTTCTAAAAGCCACACTTGGCTCATTTGGGTTTGGAGATAAAACCATACATACAATTTTTGCCTTATACAACAAACCTAGCACCCAAATAACTCTTAATGGTATTATATTGGATCCCCTACAAATAGAACAAGACAGGGCTGCCCCCTGTCGCCCCTGTTGTTTACCTGTCTTATTGAGGCATTGGCAGCCAAAATCAGACTAAATAAAAATATACAGGGTTTCTGCATAGGAGGGGAGGTGTATAAGTTGTCATTATTCGCAGATGACATTCTGTTTTCTCTAACGGACCCCATTGATTCTATTCCACCACTTTTAAACGAATTGGAATTATTTAATAGCCTTACAAACTTCAAAATAAATGAAAATAAATCAGAAGTGTTGCTTTGGATTCCCAGGTGGAGGCACTGATTTCCGATAGATGTAAATTTAAATGGTGCAATGGCCCCTTGAAATACTTAGGCGTACAACTCGCTGACAATATACACACACTATTCTCCGCAAATTATGTCCCAATTAAAACGGCCCTGATGAGAGATCTCTCGTCGTGTACAAGAAAGAACCTTTCTTGGCTTGGCAGAGTTCATACAGTTAAAATGAATGCTTTCCCACGTTTGCTTTATATTATGCATACGATACCTATCCCCATACCTAAAAATTATACTCTTCAGATACAGAGATTATTTGGGTCGTTCATTTGGAATAAACGGCCACCCAGGATTAATAAACATATAATGACCCGCTCTGTAACGCAGGGAGGCCTAGGGGTCCCATATATTGAGAATTATCGTAGATCTATATTCTTACAGAGAATATTAGACTGGAGAATCCATAGAGCGCATAAAAGGTGGATACCTAGGGTTATCAATTTTGCCTTATACAGCTATTAATATCTTCCAAAATACAAAGGCCTGCTCCACATCGTCCCGTATAAAAGAGTTGAACATCAAAATTTTACATTCCTGGTATTCGACCCAGAGGAGACTGCATAAACTGTTCCCCAGAACTAGTAATGCCTGTTGGAGATGTGGTCACGTAGGTAGTGGTATGGGTCACATGTGGTGGTGGTGCTCTCAATTGAACTCTATGTGGAGAAACATAATAGCAGAGATAGAAGGTATTTTTCATATAATCCTCCCATTAGACCCCCTTGTGTGGCTGCTCAATAAATCCATCAAGCTCCCTTAGGCACACTTTAGACCCCTTCTGAGAATTATGACAAATAGTGTTAAAGTTTTGGTGGCACAGAACTGGAAATCCTCGGAGATTCCCTCAATCAAAATGTGGCAAAACAAAGTTACAGAATTAATTGAACTAGAGGAGTTTGGCTCCTACGCTTTAAATAAAAGGGATAACTTCATAGAATTGCAGATTACATAGGAACAATATCTTAAAAACCTGCTGAACTAGCCCTCTATCTTGCCTAATATATAATACTCACTTATAATTTAATCTGACTTTTCAAAAAGCAGTAATTTCATTTTCATACCTACATAGGCACACTATTATAAATAAAGATTATGGACAGTGAGACTTTTATGTTCTTATGTTTTGTTAAATAGTTAAATAAGCTGAAAATTAGAATCCACGGTATAAGCTAACTTGAGTGGGAGATATTCTCTTATGTTCTTGTGATTTCATGTGCTTTGAAAATGTATATGGAAATTGTATATGATGTGTAACTCTCTATATGTGATGTTGTAAAAATTCTGCCGAAAGGATTCTCAATAAAAAAGTATTTGGAAAAAAAAAGCTCACAAAATTATTAAAAGGTAATTCTAAGGGATTTAAATAAATGAGGTATGCTGAAATGTCAGGTGGCCTTGTTTTAATATAGGGCTCTACATTCCGATTACGTACAATAATAATCTGGCACATTTTTAATAGCTAGTTATAGTGATTGCACCTAAACAAACTAAGTAATCAGGGCTATAGAAAGCTCTGCATATATAGGAAGTTGTCAAACTCATGTCATTGATAAAATAGAAATATTTTAAGGTTACTCTTGGGCCCTTGTATGAGGTAAATCATATATGAGATAGTGCTTGCATATGAATAAGGAAATATGGGCTTTACATCAAGAACTGCTTTCAGAAGATCTTATTCAAAAACTTAAAGCCCCTATGAAAACATTTCCATCCAGCAATCACAGGTTGGAGGGACTAGGAAGCAAATAACTATCTATAATAAGAGGGCATTATGTAATATAAGGCATAGACCTTAGATGTATTTATAGCTAGCTATAGCACAGTATTATAGAGATTAAAATCTGGATCCACTTAACATAACATCAGCTCATAAACATTAAAGCTAAAAGTGACAGCTATACCCATTATAAAGTGACTTTGCAAGAAAAAATGAACAATTGAACGCTAGTGAATATATATCATAATTTGGCTAATCAATAATTGCTTTAAACTTTCTTATTCCACTGTGGTATTCCTTTAAATATTTAAATTCTAAAAACGTTCTAAGCTTAAGTTTAATTTGGTTTCAAAGAATCATGTCACAACAAAAACAAGTAGCAAATATGTATTTCCTTGCAATATCATTTTTCCTCCACTTTAGACCTTTGCAAATATGTAACATTTATAAATCTTATGAGAAAGTTACGTCGGAGAGCTTACAGTAGAAAAACAATGACTAAATCCACATAAAATATAGGCTATACATGTGGGATGTGACAATACTATTAGAATACTTTCCCTGAAAGGTTATCTACAAATATGCAGCTCTCACAGATTGCACATTCAGGTCCTACTGATGCAGGTCGGCAACTATAATCTATGCCTCAACAGGTCAAAGGAAAAGTTCATAAAACAATTCTCATGCAGTTTGTCTTTCAGTCGTCAGCTGTTTCATATAAATTTTACCGCTTCAGTCAGCTGCTCATTCAGCATGTTGTATGCCCTCATAGCACTTTATCAGGGCTCCCTAATGAAGTGCCGTGTGGGAATGAAACCTGTTAGCATGGCTCTAATGGAGACATATCTTCCCCTGCTTATGCTAGAGCAGGGGTGTCCAAACTTTGCTCTCCAGAGGTTTTGGAACTACATTTCCGATGATGCTCAGCCAGCATTTTATCTAGCTGAGCATCATGGGAAATGTAGTTCCAAAACCTCTGGAAAGCAAAGTTTGGACACCCCTGTACTAGAGGGACAAGTGACCCCTCATTTAAAAAGGGAATTTCTAGTGCAGTGGGAGGGGGGCTATTATATTGCCTCTCTCTCTGATTTAATTAGAAAATTAATTTTCAGCTGATCATGGTGGTAATGGTGATCACCCGCATGTGGAAGTTTTGCGAGGTTGATGGGGCACTTTTAGAGTCTCTATCCCCCCATAAAACACAGAAAAGTATGAAACCACAGTTTGGGAAGAGGGGAATCCTCTATGTCTAATGTTGGGTCTCATTTTACTGGCAAGATTTTACTGTTTCAAATCTGTGCCAAAAAAAAAAAAAACAGCTCTAGCACAGGATTGTGAAATTCCTGAGCACTCAGTACTAAAGGCATTAAAATGCACTGTCCTTTTTTTTATTTAAATTTATATTCCTGCAAATGCCTTTTGTTTTTATGCATCCAGGTTCACCAATAGAGCTGGGGGAGCTGTTGTTATCAATGAGTAATAAGCCCTAAGAGATGTATGGTATGAACTGTCTGTGCCTTTCAAAATAGGTTTTGACAACTTTCATACAAAATATTGTTCTTAAATCATAGAATTTCTATAATTTAATATCCCTTTAAAGAGTAACAATTTTTTGTAGCACCTACATATATATATTAAAATGACAGCATAGCCAGGGGTGTTATGTAAGCATGTGACAGACAGAGGGGCAGGACCGTCTTTAACACAGGGCAAAAGGGGCAGCTGCCCAGGGCCCAGTCTCTGTTGACGGGCCCAAGAGTCCTAAAAAAAAAAAAAAAATTTTTTTTTTATGGTTCATACCAGACTGCTGATGTGACATGGGGAACACACACATTCAGTTATAATACTGTCACAGTCCAAAGTACTCTGCTTATATATTTTTTTTTTAAAAACTGTGCCAGACCGTGTCATGTGACATGCCAAGCTATTGCCATATGCTGTTTTAGATGTGCACTGTGCAGCACTGAATGTAAAGCCCTAACTCGGCATCCAGCCATTCCCACTGCATCAGAAAAGGTCCTACTGGGGTTACCACTGTTACCAGGTAACTGCTCTGTTTGTGGGGATTGTTTCTGGGTAGGGCTGACTGTAGGCGTATGCAGCAGAAAGCTGGAGCGGCAAGCACGTGAGGATTTGAGCATCTGTGCAGCTGCATACACTGCTCTCTTCAGTCTTGAGGCTGTGTGACTCATCTCACACTGTATCCATGCAGCCTTGGACAGACAGCATCCAGTCTGCTGGTCCCCTTAGCCCTGCTCTTTCTGCTGTGACCCTAAGATCAACTAACTGAAGTTTGTTAAGGGAACAGTAATTTGTAGAAAGGTGTCAGTGGGAAGAATAAGTGAGTGCACGCACGCCCCTCCCCATGCAGCATTGTCTAGTGCAGGGTGAGAGGGAACTTGTCCCTAGCAAAGAAGTGACATGTGCTGCTGTGGCTGATGTAAAGTGTCATGCTTATACTTCACACACTAATGTAAGGTTTAGTTTTATAGTTTTTGTTTTCTCTCTGTCTCAGATTTTACACTTTCCCATAGCAGTTCTGCTGTTCCAGTCATTAAACTTATATTTGTCTTCACCTCCATGCTTCCTCACCAGGCTTTAACTTGCTTTGCTCCTGTTGACTGCCCTAAATATCTTTAACCAGCTAACCTCACACCAGAATCACATTCAAAAGAATATTAAATAAATCCACAGTGGAGGAATTGATATATTTATTTACTTATTAATACTGCTTAGGTACAGTTTCACATATTGCAATTTATTAAATTTTTTAAAAAATGATTAGCCCAGCAGTGGATGATCCACTACTGGGCTAATAATTTTGAAAACAATTATAAAATTAATTGATTTAGTTGTTTTTTGGGATGTTGGGGTGGAGAGCAAAATTGCATGGGGTGGGGGGGGGCCAAGAAAAGTTTTGACCAGGGTCCAGTCAATATTAAAGATGGCCCTGCAGAGGGGATGTGAGTATTTGGCTGATAGAGAGGCTGCAGGGCCAGGCTGGTGAGGATAAATGGTCATCTTCCTGACCCCAGAAAGGCGAAAGACTGTAACCAACCTCGGACCTCCACTTTCAAACCCGAAGGCTTGATCTGCAACAAGGTCGAAGGACAACACCCTAGCATTGAAAGACCAAGGGTAAATCCTATATGGAGAAGATGACAGTCTACAGAGATCCTTGCAGGATCGGTCTCCTGAAAACCCTTTAACAGGGCAAAGACTGGGAGCCTCGCATCTCTTCACAGAAAGGTAGGATAACCCTTGCACTCCACGTACTAAAGCAAACACAACGCTGAGCAAAGAAAGAGACTCTGCTACCGCAAAAGTAATGCTATTAGCCTAAGGAGTAAACATCCGGAAGAAACTGCAAGTGAGGACGCCAATCATTCACACTCAGAAAACTAGACCACGGAGACCATTCACATCTCCCAATTCCAAAGGAATGGAAACTATGGTTCCGAGTCCCCAGGGACCTTTAAGAACCATAATGATGTCTGAAAAAGTTAGACCCGTATCCCAAGCGAATAGTCAGAAAAGGCCAACTTAGATGGGAACGTACAACCCTCCATCCAGAAGCGTTGGATCTACACACTAGGCCCCATACTTCAAAGTAGGATCCAAGCCCGGAGTCCATATCAATAGGCCAAAGTGACATTCAGAATCCCATGATTCAATCAGCACTACGAGGGTGACATGAACCGAAGTAGCAGCAGAAAGCGCCCGACTAGTACATGCCTGGTATAAGGACACTCCAGAACTGTCTAAGGTCCAAGAAAAATCGACCAGAAGGTTTCGATAATAAGAATTAGAGAAACATATCTTTGTTATTCAAAAGTACGCAACTTCCTGGGAAGTGCCTATGCAACCACAAAATTGCAAGTATCGGTTCCAGAGAAAGAACCTTCCCAAAACAGAATTATATCAGACATGAGATTAATAAAACAAATCAAACACATCCTATACGAATCAAAATAAAAGAAAGGCAGCACCCGCAGGTGAATGCCCAAGGTGAATGAATACGCCAACGGAACCAGCTGATCAGAACCGAAAAAAAAAAAAAAACTGAGACATCAAGGAGATTAGCTTCATCCCCACTCAGTCACCCTTACTGGTATAGTAAATAACATTGATATAATCACTTATAATTTTTTGCACATTCAGTCACTAATTGGGAGAGGAATCTAATACAGATAAAATACCTAAAAATATGCAACTTCAATACAATATCTAAGTCTGTGCTATATAATGTAAGAAAAATGAAAAATGATTGTTATATATACTTGAAAAGTGACAATTAATTTCCAGATTTCATGAAGAAAAGGGTTTCCTACAAGACTTGGCTCAGGATTACTGTGTTGGTGTGTACATGGGATGAATATTAATCAGCAGAGTAAAGAAGTTCTGTGCTCAGAGACCAAGTAAATTTGTAAGCTAGGTTTAAAATAATTAATGCACTTGTAGAGCAATTTAATATGCATTCCAGATACTCACTAACACAATAATTAGGAAACATTTATTTTAAGAGAGTTATAAATGGTTGTTCTCTGCTACCTTAAAGGGAAAGTAAAGTCAAAATTAAACTTTTATAATTGGTATAGGGCATTCAACTTTCCAATTTACTTCTGTTATCAAATTTGCTTCGTTCTCTTAGTATCTTTTGTTGAAGAGTAAAACTAGGTTGGCTCGTAAGAGCTCAGGAGTGTGCACGTGTCTTTAGTACTCTATGGCAGCAGTGTTTTGCAACTTTATTTGTAGCTTTGTTATATTTTTGTAATATACATGTATTGGCAAAAATGCTTCTAATAAAAGATATAGATTTTAAAATTGTATTTAAGTATGCACCGTGCACCAGCATTTTAAACACAGCACTTGCTCAGAGAGCCTAAGGTGCTTTTATCATCTGGTAATGACTCAGTTTGTTAATTGCTGACATAATACAAGCCCCACTGGTGTTCTGAGCAGCTGCAGTATTTTAAATGCTGGTGTACAGAGAATATCTAGTTATGCTTAACATGCACCTGCAGAGAAAAATGTTAATGCTAAAACAGTGATAACTTTTAATAGAAGCATTTTTGCCAAAACATGTATATAGCAAATATGTTTATATTCAAAGATGTAATTCATTAATGTGCATTTTACATTTTGACTGGAATGTCCCTTCTACTACTAACTCTAGAAAAAAATCTGGTAGTTACTGCAAAGATGGTGCAAGGGATGAAAAGTCAGTCTCTGGGCTTACTAATTTAAAGTGATTGTAAAGTTTACGGAATTAGTGCCCGGTTATCTAAAAATAATCTTAAAAACAGTAGCCCTTCAATTCATTAAACTTTACAATGTTTTTTATTTTTAAAATACTTACCATTACGTTATGGAAAACATACTACAGATCCTCCACCCACATCTCCTACTGTAGTTAGCATATCAATGACAAATCCGGCTTCCTCCAATCGTTGTGTGCCCCACAAGCTGGAAGCCAAAGGGGGCACGCAGCCATTGGAGGAAGCCGGATTTGTCCTCAATCTACTCAATACAGTTGGAGATGCGGGCGGAGAATCAGAGGTATGTTTTCCATAACGCAATGGTTAGTATTTTAAAAAAGAAGCGTCATTGTAAAGTTTAATCAATTAAAGTGCCCCTGTTTTTAAGATTATTTTTAGATACCAGGCACTAATTCCTTAAACTTTACAATCAGTTTATCATTAAAGCACATCACCAGGTTTCTAAATAGTCCTCTATAAAAGACCTTGACAAGTATTTGGCTATTAAATGGAATAAAATAAGAATTTTAAAATATGTCAGTTATAAATCAATTAATAATTGCATTAGAGACAGACTCTAGACACTTAAAGGGACACACACACTTATTTTAAGTCTTACTTAGAGGTAAAATTATTTATGTGGCTTTGTGTTCTTTTTTCATACACAGATCCATATACAATTCACATAAACTGATAAAAACACATTTGAGGCAGTTAAAACAGAGTATAACCATTACACTTATTCTAGTCCTTTAGATAAGTTTCTTAAATTATTTATCATTTAAATTTCCATAGATTTTATTAGTGAATTTTGTAGGGTAAAAAAACAACAATAAGGGCCATATTACTAGTGGAGCGCTAATTAAACCTCCCGCTCGAGCGTTAACTGCACTAGAAGTTCGGCTTTTTGCACTCGTCGGGTTGTGCTCATATTATGAGTTGAAAGTAAACTGTTTTCACTCACGCCCTAACCCAACAAGCACAAAAAGCTGAACTTAGAATATTGCGTGTGCGTTCACATATTCCCACATAGAAGTCAATATTCTTAACATACAAGAATTTGTTCTATTTATTAATAAATATATATATATATATATATATATATATATATATATATATATATATATATATATATATATATATATATATATAAAATGGTATTTTGGTACAATATATATCTATACCTATATATATATATATATATATATATATATATATATATATATATATATATATATATATATATATATATATATATATACATAAATTATTAAATATAGGTATATATATATATATATATATATATATATGACCAGTTTTAAATGGCAGGTTATAGAACAGGTTGTCAGCCTGTGAGAAGAGGTGATAGATCGGATAGACTCTTCCATCAAGAAGCCTTCTGGATCTTCAAGTTGAAGACCAGAAAACCCTATGGCTTTAATATATCAGGAGACATTAACAATTTTTGGTCTAACAAAAAATATTTATGTTTTACACTAATGAGGTGCCTATCTATCCTTATGACAATAATCTAGGCATCCTTGCTTGATCCTCATCCTATGGATTGAAATATAATATTCTAGCATTATAACAAAATATGAAATCATAAATTCTTCCTTTCTTCTCCATTCCTAAATTTTAAAAAACAGTCAGTAAACATTTTTCAGCTCCATTTAAGGATGAACTTTGTGGGGCTGTGAATTATTTCTTTAATCAGACATAGAGATAACAATGTTTTCATAGTGTAGATACTCATGTACATATCTCTGGTTCCAATGAGTTTGTATTTAATCAATTATTTCCCTAATAGGATCTAGGTAATCTAGGTATATGCTCTTTGTAAATTGATGATATACAGAGTTTTCTCCAATATATGGATTGTTATATTATGTTTTTAACCTTTTCCATATCAACTGTAATGTCTAATTATATTTATGAAGGGGGTCACTGAGTAATGTATTGTACTATTGGCTATATGCAATTTATGTGGTCTCTAATTTTTCCACCAAATGTGTATGTTTGCCCTCTTTAAATATGTCCACCGAGTCCTTATTAGGGTCTCTAAGTGAGATACAATGTCTGTTTCTTAAAAAATGCATGGCTTCTTTTCAATTAGCAATTATCATGTTTAGCTATTTATCATGGCTATATGTTTATGATTAAGGCACAGGTCTGCCGAAACGCGTAAGACAGGAGATATGATGCTGTGTATCTAAAATTGGTTTGTATTAACTTTTTGTTGTGATGGCTATGTGATCATAATAAATTGGTTTAAAGTTTTAACATGTGCCTGGAGGTTCTTTGGTTCTCTGACTGTTTTTTCATATGTATTTATATGTGTATATATTTATTTACAGACATACATAAACATATAGACACATAAATACATATGTATACATGTATAGACATGTATATATATAAGTGCATTGGAGCCCTTTGCTGTTAAGTAGATGAATACACGTAAAAGCATGTTGATGCAATATTCATTTATAGTAAAGTGTTTTACTGTGTTTGTACTTGCAGAATATGTTCTATTTATTTCTAAATATTCCTTTGTCTGCCTTTTTTTCTAACACCTGAGATTTCATATCTTTGAGCCTTTATAACTTTTGTGTACAATATTTTTATTTTATTAGATGGTGTTATTATGAGTGTAACTGTACTTTGCAATGTATTTTTGATGTGTTTTGTGCACCTTTTTTGTTTAGCAAAACATTTAATCAGAGCTCTGAGAACGCGCAATCATTCTAGAATAAACCGCAATTGCTTTCAACTCGTAATACCAGCTGTAAGCCCAACGAGCGCAAACTCCCGTTATAACAACTTATCGCTTGCGCGCTAATGTTTGCACTCCACCCATAATCTGGCCCCAAATAAGCTTTTCTAAAGAAATATAAAATACTCTAATGATGTCAAAGTATAATATAATCAAAAAATGCAACGCATACAGGTAAACCGTAGAGCTGGAAGATTTTTTTTTTAAGTATAACAGCATAAGAGATAAAATTAATTTGCCATTACAAAAATAACCATCATACAGTGGGACAAAGGGATGTCTACTATACAGTCAATCAAAGTATGAAATCACATGAAAGACAATGTGGGCAAAGACTGAAAGAGCGCAGTGTTCAAGCTAACACAAATTCACATTATACTACTAAAAGATCTAGCAAAGTTGTCTTTTTAAGCTCATACTTCCATGTTTAGTTAATTTAAACGCCATGTCCTGTTTAAACACTTGGGCCCCTCCACCCAATCAGTATGAATTTGTACACATAGCTCATTTTTTTTAATTTTTATTTTTATTGATTTCAAAGCTAATCCAATCAATAGGAAGAATCAACGGTTGAAGTAGAAAAAAACATTTGAACTAGAAACAGCAAACTATAGTTAGACATGCACAGAATTTTCAAGCAGGTCTTTGCAGAGATTTTCATGGATGCAAAAGATTTGTTCAATTTCTGTACAAATTGCATAGTTTATTAAAGTGTGACTTGAACTAATTTTTATGTTTTACTTTCTATTAAACAAAAAAAGATCTGCTTTATGACCTAAGCTTTAGCATCGAGATGTGCCAAAAATGCCACTTGAAACAAGCAAAAATCAATTCAGTAGGTCCAAAATCTGGAATTTGAAAAGTCAAAAAATCCTTTGATAAATTGTTTTCTGTCCTACAATTGCATTTGAAAAGCATTAGATAAATGTGCTGTGGGGTTTTCAAATAATGTAGAATGGATTTGAACTTGAAAACTTCATGTGATGTACTTTCAAAGGAAATTGGTTAGGTTACGTATCAACACAACTTACTGAAGCAACAAAGTGGATGAAGCAAAAAAGAAGAAAATATGTTCTAAGGTAGCTAAGAAAAATAGTAAAAAATAGTTGTGATGGGGTATATTCTAATTCTTTAAGCAGAATGATAACTGATCACAAAAACATGGTCTTTGTTCCTGTCTTTTAGTATTTGCCCTGCAAAAATGTCAAACAATGCAAATCATTTATTCCTTTTCATTCCTATTCCAGGTTATTAGAAGTATGTCTGTTTGGATTAGCAAAAATCTGATTTTTACGTGAGATACTTCCACAACCTTTGGATTTCTTCAATCAGTTTATGCCAATAAAAGAAAAGATTTTTCTCATGATTTTTTGTGTGTGCTTTAAAGACCTACATGAATGCAAAAATAACCAATAGCCAACGCTAAAGGAAAACATAGCTATTGATTGGTTCCTTATTTGATGATGAATTGTGATTTGTGTCATATTTTTTACTTTTTTTTTTTAATACTATGCCATGGTTGTGTTCATACATATATGAACTGATCAGGCGGAAAAAAAAAAAAAAAAAAGCCTTGGTGTTCTTACTTTCCACATGAAGGCAGGTGCCTTCTGCCTCTGACTGCAGTCTTTGCTGTAAAGCTGACAGCAAGGACTGCAGCATGAGCCAGAAGGTTGGATGTAGGTACTATGTCAACAAAGTATGTTGGGCAAAGTACCCTGTGACATAGTACCTCTGTCCTAATGGCTTAAGGGATTAAACAACTTTCCAATTTACTTCTATCATCAACTTTGCTAAGTCCTCTTGGTATCCTTTGTTAAACAGCAACCCTAGGTGAGCTCAGGAGCGTAGCATGTCCTTAGCCATCTGGCAGCAGTGATTGCAACAATGTTTATAGCAATGTTATATATAGATACAAACACAGCCATTGAATGCAAAATACTCTATGGTAGCAGAGTTTGCAACTATGTATAAGATTGATATAAACATTTTTACAAACACTGCTGTCAGATGGCTAAAGACATGTGCACCTGTCTTCTATGGAATATTAATATCCTGAACACAAAATCTTGTGAAATGCATGTGCAAGGCCGCCCCCTGCACATTCGCGGCCAATCAGCCACCAGCATTGGGTGTCCATCATTCCGATCGGATCAGGATGATTGCAGTCCGCCACCTAAAAGGTGGCAGAGAAGTTAAGGAGCAGCTGCTTCTTAACTTCTCTTTCCAGCAAGCCAGAAACTACGGGTGTAGATAGCAGCATCCGCTGCTAATAAATCTACCCCACTGAGGAAACATGACCAGTATGCCCATCATGCCTAGATACAAAAGACATTCAGTTTGTTTAGCAGTGATCAGGATGGATTCAAATTGCTTGGCGTGAGAATGCAAACAACCTGTGCAAGGGAATGATATGAATATAGAGGTAAACAACACAACAGGTAAGCAGAGAACACAAACAGCCTGTGTGAGAGAATGATGCAAGTGCAGAAATAGACAATACAACAAGTAAGCAGATATAATATCCAAAGGGACTATTATAGAACTCTGCAGGAGTGGATACGAGAGACAAATCCTTTTACCCCATTCATCTAGGTCATCATTAAGGTTATACCCCATTCATCTCAGTGTGTAGATTGTTACTATTACATCATTTTCATTGCAGCATTGTTTCTTGCATTGCAGCTTGATATCTTGTAAGTGTTGACTTTTGCAGGTTTTCATTTTTTTAAAAAATGTCAATACACATAACTTGACATCCATAGTTTGGCTCTCTAACTGAGCATGCATTTTACCTGTTCCAGATCTCTGACTTTTGTCTGTGACTTTGACTATGCTGTTGCCATCTGTGTGTGCCTGAATTACTCTGTGTGTGCACGACCTTGGCCTGAAATGCTTGTTCTTTTTGGAATTTGAAAGAACACAAGATTGCCTTTTTGTTTAACTCTTCCTTTCACAAGTACAAATTAGAAATAATATTAAATGTGCCTTATATTTGTATGCATGTAATATAATGTGCTTTGTATCTCATGCAAGCAATCTATGAGGCTGAAACATCAGAGCTCAACAAAGCCAAATACATCATGCAAATGTCCTACAACAGATTCATCCCTAACTGAAGATGCAAGTCAGTAAGAGGAAGTCAATCATATGTCATTATGGGATATATAACCTAAACCTAAATAGACACCTCATACTTAGGGCCAGATGTTCAAAGGATCTTCAGAAATACTATTTTCAGTCTCGCTAGCCTTGCTAAGTGCCCGGCTGGTGCTATGTTATACAAAGAGTGGTCTGACCTTTGTTGTCTAGACAAGTAGCGATGTGCCATCCATTATTATTATTATCGGTTATTTGTAGAGCGCCAACAGATTCCGCAGCGCCAGCCATAGGAAACAATACGGATCACTGCCTGTTCAACACATCGCCCACATCACCAGTGAATTTGGATCTCAGCAGTGTGGAGGCTGCATGTTTTGAAAACATGTTTAGACATCATAGCATGCACGTTCACTGAATATAAAAATGGTTTCTGTTTTGTAAAAGTTTAAATAACAGATGGCTGAACTAAGTTTCCCTGTATATTCAGTAGATTTCTTACAATTGCCACTCTCTCCACTGAAAGGGTGGCAAGACAGGTATGTGTGAAAAGGTACAACTAATATGGAGGATATTCTTTACCACAGTAGAAACTCATGGCAATGCTTCCCCATTAAAATACAGGTTACTCCTATGGAACAGCTATGAAACTCCCATGGAACATATATATATTTGCTGTGTATGCGATCACCATTGTTTAAAAAGAAGAAAAAAAACATGATAATAAACCTATAAATGCTGGTATAATGTAGTTATATTGTATATGTGTATGTGGTGTGATATATGCATGTATTATACTGTAAAATACTATATATAGTATTTAAAGTAAATTACAGATATAAAAAAAAACATCTTTTTAACTATTCTGTTAAGGAAGAAGATTTCATGTACAGCATAATAATATCCCATAGAAGGCAATAGCCGCAGTCTTTTCGTTTTACTAAAGTGCGTTTTTCAGCTTTGCGTTATGCAAAGCGTGTTTTTAGGAATTGGTAGCTTTTTAAATCCGTATTGTACTTTTATAGTCACTATAAGCGTTCACTGTTCTGTATGTGTTTAGCTTGAAAATCGTGGCCACACTGTGCCAAGCTAATAGCACGTTTGTTACATTTTTTTACGTATATTTATGAGAACCATGCTTTGTAAATGACAGCTTAGTAATGAAGATGACTTTATTTGTTGGAACACATAAGTAGCCTCTGGAAACTTGACATGTACAGTATATCTGGCCCTGCAAACAATCTTCTAAGTCACATACAAATGTCCCTGCTTGATTTGCTCATAGAAATAAATTTACTGCACAAAAAACGAGATCCATAAATAACTTATGCTCTATATCTCATATGACAGTGATAATATTTAACAATTTGTAATGTTTACACAGATTCTGTTTTACATATTCTGCTATACCATGAATTACATTAGCAAACAAAAATGATTAATGCATATGGATCCATCTCTTGCACTGTTCCCTTGATGTTCCTGTATAGATCTCAATCCTAAGGATAATGTTTGCTCGGGGTGATTAAGGGAGGGGTGTGGGCCCTCAATGTTCATGCAATTTGACAGTTGTATAAACAGAAAGCTCACACAGCACATTGGCTGATATTTACATTTATTAGAGCAGGAACCTTAGACCAGTCCCAGTGTCAAATCATTATACATTGCAGTGGTCTGCTCACACCAGACTATACTATACTGGTTTTACTGCCCTAGGAATTTGGTACAACTAAATGACTATACAACCAAAAATCTTTACAGTCTTTCAGCAATGAAGGGGTTACACATCTTCCAAGTAACCTATTTTAGTATTACAATACAATCACAGAGTCAAAAATAGCCAGGCATTGCATTTTGTTTATTATAATCCTCAGTCTTACAAAATATTATAGTGCACGCTCAAGCTCTTCATTATAATTCCACAATCTAGAGTGACAAACTCAGTCGGAATAGGCAAAAGTAATTCCTTGGCAGCAAGAATTTGAATACATACAATATCTCAGAAGGATGTTCAGCTGGTGTCATGTCATTATTTTTCTGAATACTAACCAAGAAAATCTCTTACAAATAAGTGTATTGTACTAAACTTAATGCAAAACAACCGCAGTCAATTTCAAGTTAAAATAAATAAGTTGTGTAAACATTTATTTTGATAAAAAGTGACAGTCCCTTTAGGAGATGCGTCTATATAGTTACGCTATTTAAACAGTATTAAAAAAAAAATTTTATGGACATAGGGACATATTACGAGTGGCATACTAACAGTTATGTGCGAGGAAATAGGGGTTTATTGTGGGTGTTTGTGTGCGTCAGGTTGAAAGTTGAAAGTAAATGAGTGAATCGCAATCGCGATTTATGCTAGAATGATTAGATATATATATGTTTATACGTGTGTACATATGTATTTATGTATTTATATGTGTATATATGTATTTACAGGCATATATACACATATAAACACATAAATACATATGTACACACATATAGGGGCCTATTTATCAAAGGTCTTGCAGACCTGATCTGACAGTGCGGATCAGGTCCGCAAGACCTCGCTGAATGCGAAGAGCAATATGCTCTCCGTATTCAGCATTGCACCAGCAGCTCACAAGAGCTGCTTGTGCAACGCCGCCCCCTGCAGACTCGTGGCCGACAGCAGGGGTGTGTCAATCAACCCGATCGTACTCGATCAGGTTGATTTCCAGTGATTCCTGTCCGCCTCATCAGAGCAGTCTTTAGACCGCGGCTTCATAACTGCTGTTTCTGGCTAGTCTGAAGACTCGCCAGAAACACGGGCCCACAAGCTCCGTTCGGAGCTTGATAAATGGGCCCCATAGACATATATATTAGTGCATTGGAGCCTTTTGCAGTCAAGTAGATGAAAACAAGAAAAAGCATATTAATGCAATATTCATATTTAATAAAATCTTTACTGTGTATTTACTGTAAATATTTCACATTCCAATGTTCTGCACATAGCAGAATATATATAATCATCTATATACGATATATATAGTTATAGATCAACATTGTACCAAAATACCACCAGATTTATTTAGAAATATGTACTCTGCTATGTGAAAAACATTGGAATGTGAAATATTCTGTTTTTCATGAAGGGTTAGCGCAATTGACAATATGTGAACAGGTTTGCACGTGAGTAGGGTGTTCGGCCTTTTGAGTGCATCGGATTATCACACAAGTGAAAACTTTTTACTTTCAACTTGTAATACAAATGCTACCCAACAAAAAGCTTACATCTAGCAGAGTTAGTGCAGGAGCGTTAAATACCACTCCATTTGTAATCTGGCCCATATTACTTTCAAACTATGGGCTGCACTCTGCCAACGAAAGCTGAAAGCCCCTCACCTTCATTTATTTTATGTTCATAGAACTTTGTCCTTATGGGCTTGATGATAACCATTTAGGGCAAGGGTTCATTGGCAAATGACTATAGTGTGCCTGCCAACATGCTAATACAGCAATTTGGTGAGTGTTCTACAGTGAACCTTTCCTGAGTTGACCTACAACGGCACTAAGACACCAAACCTACTATAATCACTAACCCCCAATAACTAACATCAAAACTCCACCCCCCCCCCCCCCCACACACACACACACAAAATTTCCTCCAAAGCGTAACGCCACTAACCCTCATGCTCTATCCACTAAAGGGACGCCCACTTAAAACGGGCCTCTAAGGAACTTCCATAGTACCTGCTACAGCAAATAGATAAAGGGCCCACCATAACTGTTAAAATATTGTGCTATATATAATATGCAAAAATTTACTATTTTGTTAGGAGAATCATGGGTGGTTCTAAACCTTAAAAATTAAGAGTACTGATCGCTGCTTGGGCTTTTAGGTAAAATCAAACGTAGTATCTGTTCTTAGAAGTTTAATATCTGATACGTCCCTAAGCTAGGGTCCATATATAAAGCGTACATGAAACCTAAAATATTTCTTTCATGATTCAGATAGAGCATACAATTTTATTATCAAATTTGCTTCTTTCTTGCGGTATGCTTTGCTGAGCAGCAATCCACTGCTGGAGGCTAGTTGGGGGCAGCATTTGTGCACTGTGAGTCAGATTACGAGTGGAGTGCAAACGTTTGAGCGCAAGTAATAAGGAATTTATCACGGATGTTTGCACTCCTCTGGCTTACCGCTGGTATTATGAGTTGAAAGTAAACACGATTGCTAGAAGGATTACTGCGACTTCAGAGCTCTGGTTAACTGTTTCGCAAAACAAAAAAGTTTCATAAAACACATCAAAAATACATTAAAAAGTATTGTTACACTCATAATTACACCATCTAATAAAAATTATTTTAAAAAAATATTGCACACAAAAGTTATAAGGGTTTATAAGATATGAGGTCTCAGGTGATAGGAAAAATGGCAGGCAAAGGGATTTAACATAGATATACATACATACATATGTCACACATGTCTAAATATGTATATGTATGTTTATAAATATATGTCTATATATATATATATATACATATGTATTTATGCAGTGCTTTTTTGTTAAAAAAAAAAATGCCCGTACTCAAAAAAAAAAGGTGCAGGTTCTTATTACTTATTGATTGGTACATTCTGTTCAGTAACTTTTTTAAAAAAGCAAAGGGACAGCATTATTTACAATCAGCAAGATTACAAGTTATGCGTTAAACCGGGTGCTGATTTGAACAGCCAATAGAATTTAAGCTGCTCTCATCCTTTTGGCTGATTTGAATTTTTCAGCCAATAGGGATGCAACAGTACCCCAATATAAAAGGGGTACCTTGCATTCAAGCTTCAGTGTGAGGTGGTGATCACATGAAGAGGAGGCTCCGCGCTGGATGTCGTCGTCGCCGTTGCCTGTCCTGGTCAGCTCCGCGCCGCCACAGCTCCGCACCACCGGGATGACGATAGAAGATGTCCCCGCGATGGAGGTAGTTGTCGCCGCCTGAATGAAGACTTCTGGCTGTCTGGAAGAAGATGTCGGGACTTCAAGAACTGTGATTAGATTTTCTTGAGTTAGTGTTAGGTCTTTTTTTTATTTTTTTGGGTGTTTTTTTTTTTTTTAGATTAGGGCTTTTTTTATGGCACAAAAGAGCTGATTATCCATTTAAGGGCAATGCCCATACAAATGCCCCTTTAGGGGCAAAGGGTGGCTTAGGTTGTTTTTAGACTTAGGTTTTTTTATTTTGAGGGGTTGGTTGGGTAGGGGGTTAACTTTTAGGGGGGCTTTGTAATTTTATTATGTAAAAGAGCTGTTTAACGTAGGGCAATGCCCTACAAAAGGCCATTTTAAGGGCTATTGGTGGTTTATTGATAGATTAGGGGGTGTTTTTATTTTGGGGTGGCTTTTTTCTTTTTATAGGGTTATTAGATTATGTTAAATTTTTATTATTTTGGATAATTTCGTTTATTATTTTTTGTAATTAGGGTTTTTTTATTTTGCGTAATTTTAGTGTTTTTTGTTTTTGTAATTTTAGATTATTTTTAATTTTTGTAATTTAGTGTTTGTTTTTTAATGTTAGGTTTGTTTTTTTGTTTTTTTTCGTAGTGTTAGGATTTTTCAATATTGTAATTTAGTTTTTTAATTTTTAGTATATTTTTATTTTTTTAAATAGTAATGTTAGGTTAATTTATAGTTTAATCTTATTTTTTTTTTATTTCACAGGTAAGTTTTTATTTATTTTAAGTTAGTTATACTGTACTTTTAATTTAAAGTTAGGGGGGGTTTTGCGATCTGGGGGGCCGGTGGTTTAGGGGTTAATAGTTATAGTTTAGTATTATCGATGTGGGGGGCCGGTGGTTTAGGGGTTAATAGATTTATCATAGTAGTAGTGATTTGGAGGGCCGGCGGTTTAAGGGTTAATAGGTTTATTTAGTGTTGGCTATGTGGGTGGGCGGTGGTTTAGGGGTTAATAGGTTTATTATAGTATTTGCAATGCAGGGGATGGCGGTTTAGGGGTTAATAGTGTAGTTTATGGGTGTAAGTGTACTTTGTAACATTTTTGTTATGAGTTTTGTGAAACATTTTTGTTTAGCAAGATCCATAACTACTGGTCTTAGATAGTGGAATGGATCGTGGCGGTATAAGCTATAACGCTAGCGTAATAGCTGGACCGCACAACCTGTAATATGGGCGCAATGAAAATCCTGCACTCAAAAACCATTTTTTGAGTGCGGAATGGAGAGTTGCGTAGAGGCTAAAACGCTTGCAGTATAGCTGTACCGCCGTGACTTGTAATATAGGAGACCTGCATATTCCACGCGCAATGGCTAATTTTTCAGCGGTATAGCCATACCGCACTTGTAATTTTGCTGAATGTTTGATGTATTTTGCAGCCCCTCTTGTGAAAACTAGAGTATTTACATGATGATTACAAATATTACCTGTTATGAGTTGGCAGAGGTGGGGGTACTCAGTTTCAGTGAGTACCCCCATAAAAAGCCCTGAATTTTTATTTATATGTGTATATATGCAGTTACAGACATATATACACATATAAACACATAAATACATATGAACACATATATAGACACATATGCAAATGCATGCAATTGTAAGCAATTTTCTAATTTACTCCTATTTTAAATGTGTCTTTGTTCTCTTGGTATCTTTATTTTAAAAAGCAGGAATATAAGTTTAGGAGCCTGCCCATATTTGGTTCAGCACCCTGGGTAACGCTTGCTGATTGGTGGCTACATTTAGTCACCAATCAGCAAGTGCTACCCAGGAATAAAGGTTTTAACTATGTATTTACTGTAAATATTTGTCATTTCAATGGTCTGCACATAGCAGAATATATTTTATGTATTTATAAATATGTATTCCTATATATAATCATGTATAAATATATGTATAGATATATTGTACAAAAAAATATCAGATATATGTAGAAACATTTATTTATGAATAAATAGAGCATATTTTGTTATGTGAAGAACACTGGAATGTGTAATATTCATATTTTCATGTCGGGTTAGCGCACATGAGTGTATGCGATCGAGTTTACATGCAAACTGGGTGTTTTCTTTTAACCTTTTTTTCTCCATTGACTTCTATTGGGAATATGTAAACGAGCACACAATATTCTGATTTCGGCTTGTTGCGCTCGCCAGGTTATCGCACGAGTGAAAACAGTTTACTTTCAACTCATAATCCAAGCGCAACCCGACGCACGCAAAAAGCTTACTTCTAGAACAATTAACACTCGAGCAGGAGCATTAATTAGCGCTCCACTTGTAATCTGGCCCTGTGTATCTTATTGATGGTAATGGGAATAATTGTGGATCAGGCTTTTGATGAAGAAATCTGTACAGATATAGCTGAACCAGATTGCTTGGATGCCTCACCTTATATCTAGGTGTTTATTATGTTCACTCCAAACATAGTGGCCACTATTTCTGGCTATTTTTTTATATATTTAAACACTGGCCTGGCTTTAAGGCAATGTCATTGTCCTCGATGAGGAAAGCAAAAATTCATTTAGAAAAGGGACTGCCTTGTAAATGTATGAGTTTTGAAGCCACTGATCATTGGGGGTTACTTAGCAACCCCAACTCCCTATTAGACAAAAATTAAGATGAAACCTGTTTCACTTTCACTAAGAATTCATTCAATGTCAGGGCTAATGCACCCCAAATCCATATATGAGGTGCAATCTAAGGCCAGGAACCCTGCATAGTTCCTAAGCATAATATCTAAAGAACAAAGTCAGGCAGCAGCATTCTT
The DNA here is from genome assembly GCF_027579735.1 of Bombina bombina. Taxonomy (NCBI): domain Eukaryota; kingdom Metazoa; phylum Chordata; class Amphibia; order Anura; family Bombinatoridae; genus Bombina; species Bombina bombina. Next base: position 285,728,823 of record NC_069499.1, read on the forward strand.
AAGCTCAATCCCTTTTAATGGCTCAGAAAAACTGCAGCACAGCAACATATAGCATGATTAAGGGGTAACACCTGAAGCGTTGCTGTGTTCAGAAAGAGGGACAATAGAGGCGCCAACCATAAAACAGTATCGTAAGGACAAAGGACCAGGATACCCAAAGTGAGCCCCCCCCCCGTTCAGGAAATACTCACAAATAAGGCGGCACACGTACTGTGCCTATTGAAGCAGATCGGGACTGTTCAGGGTCGCCCGACAGACACACACAAGAGCCGGTGCACGTGATTTCCGGGGCTCCAATCACAGACCACTTCACCTGTTGGATCCGGATCGCCCGTAGCTCACTGAGAATGGATGTGACTGGTCTCAAGCAGGAGATACGCTAATGGTTGAGCGTGAATAAAATTTGCACAGCGGCAATAGATATACAGGCGGCAAGGTATCTCAAATATAAAAAGGTTTATTTTGTTAAAAGCAATCACAGCAACGCGTTTCTCGGCAGAATTGCCGTTTCATCAGGCTGTTGCTGTGTTGCAGTTTTTCTTACCCATTAAAATGGATGGAAGCTTGAGAGTGCTGCTGCCTGAGATTGTTCTTCACATTCATTTAGCCACAACCACCCCATTTGTGGCTAAAAATGCAAATCAAGTAAAAGGCAAACGGAAGTATTATAATATATTATTATTATTATTATTTTTAATAAAAAATTCTACTGAGTAAAGAACAAAGCTATTATATCTATTTTGTAATGCACCCTTTGGCTTAGCGCACTTAGAGGTCAATTTACCAAATGTCATGTTTTGCTATAGAGAACCATGTCCGCCCAACATCGCTAAATGCCGACAGCATTCTAAAATGCTTGTGCAATGCAGCCCCCTGCACATTCACAGCCAATCGGCTGCTAGCAGGGGGTGTGAAGCATCCTGATCGTATCTGATGAGGATGATTGCAGTCCGCCACCTAAAAGGTGGCGGACAAGTTAAGAAGCAGCAATTTTACAACCACTGCTTCTTAACTGCTGTTTCCGGCTATCCGGAAATTATGGGTGGATAAAGCAGCATCCGCTGCTTATTAAATCCCCCCCATAGGCTTAGTGCATCTTTGGGTTAGCACTTAAGCGAAAGCCAGAACAGAGTTTTGTAGCACTCCTCATATAAGTCTAAGAGTTGAGGAATTTAACATGGCCCCACAGATCTAAGCATGCCTTAAGCTTGTAATATGTATGTAATATATAACATTTTATTTTCAGCTTGTAATATGACCGCAAGAATAAGAGCACTATTGAATGAACTTGAGCGGTTATCGCTCAATAGCGCTATTATTTTTGCGCTGCAGTTAGAATCTAGGCCAAAGTGTTTTATTAAATGGAGTACATTCAACAGAGGGGGTAGTGGTGTTCTTCAGGGGTCAGTCCTAGGACCTGTTTTGTTTAACATATTTATCAGTGTGTCTGTTAGCAGATTACACAAAAATTATACATTTTTTTACTTTAGGATTGTTGAAATATCTTTGATTGCCATTTCAAAGCTGTGGTGCTCTATATCTACATGTGTTTTCTCTAAGATCTTAGATATAGCTCTCTAAAGTGTGAGTATTACTCCCTTTTTCACGCTGGGCATTGAACCAAACGGTCTTCACTATCATTTAATTTTTCCCCCCTATATGACCATCTCAATCACGCTACAATCAAGTGTATGAGACTTTGAATTTCACCTTTCTTCAATTTAATGGGGCTATTTACATATCATTCAATACACTGTTGTTTTATTTTAGTTTATTTTTATATTTTTAGTGTATACTTTACCTTAGTATTACCTGTTTGTATTATCAAGTAGGTTAAATAAGGATTTTGCTATGGTGTATTTGAAGTATCTCCTCAGGCTCCGACAATCAAAGATTTCCAGGATAAATTATAGTGCAGACTTCACAGTGTCTGAACTCAATGAATTCACACAAAAAAAGGGCAGAACTTGCCAGTCTCAGGGAAATGAGAGATGCTTCCCATAAAGTTCTCCGCTCAGATGAGATGATCTAAAATGATCCTCCAGCAAGATTTTAGACAGGAAAAATGTGTTCTACTCCTCTACTCCTCCCTGCATTTCACTCTGTGAAAGTGCGACAAGCTCAGTGTTTATAGCGCTACTTGACATAAGAGTTTTGTCACATTTACATTTAAAACTTTAAACTTTATATTACTTTACACTTGCGTCCTATAAGTTGTATTGCATTTAAGCTTTGCACTTTCTATTTTGTATTTTAATGCAATTACATTCTGTATTCAGCAGTGATTTTACAAATTCTGATTATGCTATGAAAGTTTCCATGTTTCTTTAATAAGTTAGGATCATACATTTTATATTTCTGAGTATCTTTTAGAAATTACATTGCACATTGTATTTTTTTATTTATTTAAAATAAAACTTACAGTTTCAGAAAGTGTGAGGACAGGGAATTATCTGAAGTCTAAATTAACCTATAATACAAAGCACAAAGTGTAAATGTAACAGCACTCTCATATAACGCAGTGCTATATTTCACTGGGCTTGTCTCTCCTCACATCCAGAGATGCAGGGAGCACCCAAGTATATAAAAATGTGCTTATCTAGAATCTTACAAGAGATCTTGCCATGTTGAAGGATAATTTTACATCATCTCATCTGAGCAGAGAGCTTAAAATCATGAGGCCCTGGGCATTGTCTCAGTATAAGTATTAGGCTCATTACCTCTACAGGGCTTCTTTATATACTGTATCTTGTCATTTCCATGCTTGCATGGTTGTTTCTCAATACAAGACAGTCTGTCTAAAATAATAGAAAATAAGGAATGAGGAAGTTGATGCAACTGCATGTTGGACTGAGCTGACATCTCAATTGATTTAAGCATGCTGGAAGTTCAGCATTTATTTGTATTCTATGCAGCTTGTCTTTGCAAGGTTTGTGATCATCTAGCAAATAGAACCAGCAAACCTTTTTACATCTATGCCAGTGTACTCAGTGCTCCATAGCTGGATTATTCATAGCTGTCATGGATTTTAGAGCTCTGCAGCTATTAGTAAGCTTTGTACTTGCCAGGACACCCCAGTACACAAGGTGCTTCCAGCATGCTCATTGCTCCAATTACTCATTGCACCCCAGCTCTCAGTATACTCAGTGGACCCATTTCTCACAGTACTCACTGTTCCCCAGGACTCAGTATTGTCAGCACTTCACATACCTCAGGGTAATCAGTGTTCCCATTACAGGTATACCTCACTTTACAGCGCTTCACTTTACAGTGCTTCGCTAATACAGCACTTTGTGGAGCTGAAGTTCAATTTCCAAGGATTTTGAAACAGTGCTGTAATCATCATGAGATTGTGAGAAAAGTGACTGGCACCATTTTGTTGTGCGCAATTAGGTCTGTTTACAGCATTACAGTGCAACCTGTGTCTCAGTGTGGTAGTCTGACAAATTTTACTCCAGTAATTGTCACTATTTTACAGGTACAGTTTTTATTGAATACTAATTGAATACTGAGCTGTGTTAGTCCTGAACTAAACAGTGCTATTGCACCCCTAATATAAGTTAATTCAAACATGTTTTTTAAACTCACTGGCAAGTGAAAAGATAGCGTGTTGTTTCTCTTTAAGGAGGTTTTCACTTTACAGCGGGGCTCCGGTCCCAAACCAACTTTATGAGCAGTGCTTAGTATTGTCAGCGCTCTCTAGTGCTTAGTATAGTTAGTGCTCTCTAGTGCTTAGTATACTCAGTGTTCCCTAGTGAGTAGTATAGTCAGTGCTCCCTAGTGCTTAGTATAGTCAGTGCTCTCTAGTGCTTAGTATACTCGGTGCTCTCTAGTGCTTAGTATAGTCAGTGCTCTCTAGTGCTTAGTATAGTCAGTGATTCCTAGTGCTTAGCATTGTCAGTGCTCTCTAGTGCTTAGTATAGTCAGTGCTCTCTAGTGCTTAGTATAGTCAGTGATTCCTAGTGCTTAGCATTGTCAGTGCTCTCTAGTGCTTAGTATAGTCAGTGCTCTCTAGTGCTTAGTATAGTCAGTGATCCCTAGTGCTTAGTATAGTCAGTGTTCCCTAGTGCTTAGTATAGTCAGTGCTCCCTAGTGCTTAGCATAGTCAGTGCTCCCTAGTGCTTAGTATAGTCAGTGTTCCCTAGTGCTTAGTATACTCAGTGCAATCAATCAATCAATTGTGATTATTCATGCAGCTGCCTCCCTTGGTTCTTACTATTTTGTGGGATTGCAGAATGAGTGCTGGACTCGCCAGTGCTTAGTATATACAATGCTCGCCAGTGCTTAGTATTGTCAATGCTCTTTAGTGCTTAGTATAGTCAGTGCTCTCTAGTGCTTAGTATACTCAGTGCTCTCTAGTGCTTAGTATACTCAGTGCTCTCTAGTGTTTAGTATAGTCAGTGCTCCTTAGTGCTTAGTATACACAATGCTCGCCAATGCTTAGTATTGTCAATGCTCTTTAGTGCTTAGTATAGTCAGTGCTCTCTAGTGCTTAGTATACTCAGTGCTCTCTAGTGTTTAGTATAGTCAGTGCTCTCTAGTGCTTAGTATAGTCAGTGCTCCCTAGTGCTTAGTATAGTCAATGCTCCCTATCGCTTAGTATACTCAGTGCTCTCTAGTGCTTAGTACACTCAGTGTTTAGCATAGTCATTACTCTCTAGTGCTTAGTATAGTCAGTGCTCTTTAGTGCTTACTATAGTCAGTGCTCCCTAGTGCTTAGTATAGTCAATGCTCCCTATCGCTTAGTATACTCAGTGCTCTCTAGTGCTTAGTACACTCAGTGCTTAGCATAGTCAGTGCTCTCTAGTGCTTAGTATAGTCAGTGCTCTGTAGTGCTTAGTAAAGTCAGTGCTCCCTAGTTCTTAGTATAGTCAGTGCTCCCTATCGCTTTGTATACTCAGTGCTCTCTAGTGCTTATTATAGTCAGTGCTCTCTAGTGCTTAGTATAGTCAGTGCTCTCTAGTGCTTAGTATAGTCAGTGCTCTCAAGTGCTTAGTATACTCAGTGCTCTCTAGTGCTTAGTATAGTCGGTGCTCTCTAGTGCTTAGTATAGTCAGTGCTCTCTAGTGATTAGTGTAATCAGTGATCTCTAGTGCTTAATATACTCTGTGCTCTCTAGTGCTTAGTATAGTCAGTGCTCTCTAGTGCTTAGTATAATCAGTGCTCTCTAGTGCTTAGTATAGTCAGTGCTCTCTAGTGCTTAGTATAGTAAGTGCTCCCTAGTGCTTAGTATAGTCAGTGATCTCTAGTGCTTAGTATACTCAGTGCTCTCTAGGGCTTAGTATAGTCAGTGCTCCCTAGTGCTTAGTATACTCAATGCTCCCTAGTGCTTAGCATTGTCAGTGCTCTCTAGTGCTTAGTATACTCAGTACTCTCTAGTGCTTAGTATAGTCAGTGCTCCCTATTGCTTAGTATAGTCAGTGTTCCCTAGTGCTTAGAAAAAGGTAGCACAACTTGCTTATGTTGATATGAAGTAGCTTTCCTTCATTTGAATGTAGCCAATGAGCATGAGTGTTTAGAGAGCCAATCAGGTGTCATGTTGTTTTGGCAATGAGCCAATAAGGTCACAGTAGGATTCAGCTACTGATGTGACATATTGGAGCTGAGAGGAGGACATTTTGTCAGTGTCTTATGGGATTGCTATCAAGTTTGGTTGTTTTTTTTGTGTTTTTTCATTTAGTGAGCTTGTAAAACGGAATACAATTAAAGAAATGGCACAAAGAGTTGACTGGTCACCCAGAAAGCTATGTAAAATAGTACTATTAAGTGAACAAGGCTATAATTATGAAGAAATTAGAAGAAATATTAGTGGAAACTTAACCAAAGGTGGCATTTCTAAATTTTTGAAGCGGTATAAGGAGACTCAGTCACTACAAAACCAGACTGGTAAAGGCAGGAAAGGTGCACAACAGCATGTGATGATAGAAGAATTGAGAGACTGTGCCTGCGTGACAGAAGAAAATCATCTGGGTGTATACAAGATTAAATGATGCAATACAATGTGAAGTTGAGTGCAAGGACTGTTTGGTGCAGACTGCAGGAGTTTGGTCTAAATGCTAGAATTCCACGAAAAAGCTATTTTTATCTCTCAAACAAAGGTTGAAAAGCCCATGTTAACTGGACAGCGGAACAATGGAGTGATGAGACCAAAATATCCCTGTTTGGTAGTGATTGCATAAAATACGTAATGAGATGAATCGCAGAAGATTTGCATCCTGATTGCATTACACGTACTATGAAACACCCAGTTAGTGTTCTGATCTGGGGTTGTATGGCATCTAAAGGTGTGGGCAGAATTTGCATGATTAATGGGAATATAAATGCCCAAAAATACATAAATGAAATACTTGAGCCCAAACTGAAGCCTTCCGTACGTGATCTTTTCCAAGATAGTTAAGCATTTATATTTCAACAGAATTCAGCTCCATGTCATGTTGCTGCTGTGTGCAAAAAGTGGTTTCAAGATAATCATATTCCACTGCTGGAATGGCCTGGGAATAGCCCAGACCTTAACCCAATCGAAAATATATGGAGCCGACTAAAGAAACTTTTTAGTCAGAAGCAACCCAGCAATAAAACCCAATTAATAGAAGCAATAATTAAATTTTTGTTTCACATTATAACAGCTGCAGAACTAAAAAATCCGGTTCACTCCATGGGAAGGCGTTGTAAGGCCATAATTAACGCTAATGGTTACCCAGCTAAGAGCTTGTTTCCATTGAGCCGTAATTCAGTTTGCGTGCGCTCGCAAACCAATAAATATGCTGTCAGAAGTAATTTCGTTTATCGACTGTTTCCAATGGCGTGTTATACCTCAATATCGGCAGTCGGACTCCGGCTGCCGAAAAAATCTTTGCGTCTCATAGAAAGTAATAGAAGCCGTTAATCAATAAATTATACCAAGTTTCCAATGAAAGCGCAAACCATTAATACACTGTCAGAGGCTGTCGATACATTGAGAAATATTACACCCAGCTCAACTAGGTATAAAAGAAGAAAATTTTGCTTTTTGAGACCTATTTTCTATTGAAATTATAAAACTTGCAAATAATGCAAGTGTTTTAATGTAGAAATAAATTGTTATAAGTAATATTTATTGTTGTCTCATGTATAGGAATAGTTTAACTTATATTCTAATAGAAATATCAGTATATATTTAAATATAATAATATATGCAAGAACATCTCTACAGAATTCAAACTAGACCTTTGCCTAGGGCAGCAATACATATTACTTATATTTATGAAGTGGTAAACATAATTATATTAAAAAATAGTATTTGATTATTAAAAATATGGATAAGTGTATCTTTATTTTTCTTGAGAGGTGATCACAGGTAAGGAGCATTGATGTTAAACATAAATTCTATAGCGTAAGGTTGGGTTACCTTAGCAACTAACTGATTTTCAAGAAATCCGACGTCAGATGGAAGGGTTAACACAACGTTAACTTACAGCTACACGAAAAAAGAGTGACTGCACGCAATGCGCAAATTATTTCAATGGAAACCTGGTACTAAAATGGAATTGTTAATTTACTTTTAGCTGTCGGCCACTTCGGTAGCTTACGGCTCCATTGTTAACTACTCAATGGAAGCGAGCCCTAAGTATTTACTGACTTGTTGAGAATTTTTGTATATATCACTTTTTCTATGTGTTTCACTTTTCTTCTTTATAACTGCTGTTCTAATAAAAACCTCCTTCAGAAAAGTTATTGCATTACATTCTTGATTACATTATCTTTCCATTGATATATAATTTTATAGTATTACTCAAAAATAAAAGTGGTGTTTTAAACCATCAAAGCTCAAAAATACACTTTTTCCAAAAGGTTTCCACAATTTTGGCCACGACTGTATATATATATATATATATATATATATATATATATATATATATATATATATATATATATATATATATATATATATATATATATATAATATATATATATATATATATATATATATATATACTGTGTTTATATATATATATATATATGTGTGTGTGTGTGTGTGTGTGTGTATATGTGTGTACATATGCATTTATAAGTGTATATATGTATTTACAGACATATAAACATATAATTACATATGTACACAGATATAGACATATACAGTATATATAAGGGCATTGGAGCCCTTTGCAGTTAAGTAGCTGAAAACATGTAAAAGCATATTTATGTAATATTCATATCTAATAAAGTGTTATAGTGTGTGTTTATTGTAAATATTTCACATTCCAATGTTTTGCACACAGCAGAATATGTTCTTTGTATTTATAAATAGATATTCCAATATATATATCTGTATATAATTCGGCTCAGAAAAGAGCCGAAAAAGCACTTACTTCTGCATTCAGGTCCTAAAGAGGGAGCACATAATGCACAAGTATAATAGATATATAGGTATAGATATATGTTGTTCCAAAAAACCTATATATAGACATATTATTCTATGTGAAATATTAATATTTCATGTTGGGTTAGCGCTCTTGAGAAAATACGATCGGGTTGGCGTGCAAGTAAGGTGTTAGTTTCTTTTCCACTTTTCATTCTCCATTGAAGGCTAGGCACAGTGCTCCCCCAGCTCTAAGTGTGCTCAGTGTTCCTCAGTTCTAGGTATGCTCAGTGTTCCCTAGCTCTAGGTGTGCTTTGTGCTCCCCAGCTCTAGGTCTACTCAGTGTTCCCTAGCTCTAAGTGTGCTCAGTGCTCCCCCAGCTGTAAGTGTACTCAGTGTTCCTAGCTCTAAGTGTGCTTATCAGGGATGGAACTACAGGGGGTGCATAGGTCGCAACTGCTTAAAAAAAACAAAAACATTTATTTTCTTTTTTTAAATAAAAAACGTTGACCTGCCACTGCCTGCACTGATATCATGTGAGTGTGACATGATACTTCACTAGTGTCTCTGTCTCTGACTACAGGGGTTAGTGTTTCTGTTTTACCCATTGGTGTGTGTGTGTGTGTGTGTATGTATGTTTGTGATCGTGTGTGTATTTATGTATGTATATGTATGTGTGTGTATGTTTGTAGAAGCAGCAAATTATAGACCTTGTTACTACAGCATGGGGGTGGGAAACAGTGTCACTATACAATACCACTATATACAGTACGGGGGGCTGGACCATGTCACTGACTACTGTGGTCACTTTATAAAGTACTGGGGCGGGTTGGGTCAGGCCAGCCATCTGCAGATTAGAGACAATGGCATCTATTTATCAAGCCATCAACCGCAAATACACTGGAATTCCGCAGCGTATTTTTGGCGAGCCTGATTCCCCTTAGTTATCAAACCCTACAGACCGGCAAAAGTAGAATTTAGTGACGTAACATACGATCCGCCAGACTCAGTCCGACACAGATCGATGCTTACGTCATTACAGATGTTCCGAATGCAAATTCGGCACAATCTGACTACTTTTGCTAGTTATCAATTTTCTACTAGGTACTCTCGCCACTACTCCGGCCCAGCGTACCTGGTTTTCAATCTGCCGCCCTGAAGGCGGCGGATACCATAGGAATCAATGGGAGTCTGAAAGCAGCGAAAGCTTATGTTTGCTTCTGCCCGATATTCCATTGATTCCTATGGAAACGTTTACACCTAACACCCTAACATGTATTCCGAGTCTAAACACCCCTAATCTGCCCCCCCTACACCGCTGCCACCTACAATATACTTATTAACCCCTAATCTGCCGCCCCTACACCGCCGCCACCTAAATAAAAGTTAATAACCCCTATACCGCCGCTCCCAAACCCCGACACAACTAAATAAACTTATTAACCCCTAAACCACCGTTCCCGGAGCCCACCGCCACCTACATTCTACTTATTAACCCCTAATAGTTACATTGTAGCTAGTTACACTAATAGTTACATTGTAGCTAGCTTATGGATTATTTTTATTTTACAGGCAACTTTGTATTTATTTTAACTAGGTAGAATAGTTATTAAATAGTTACTAACTATTTAATAACTTCTTAGTTAAAATAAATACAAAAGTACCTGTAAAATAAAAATCTAACCTAAGTTACAATTACACCTAACACTACACTATAATTAAATAAATTCCATAAACTTAATACAATTAAATTAAAAATTATCTAAAGTACAAAAAAAAAACCCCACTAAATTACAGAAAATAATAAACAAATTACAAGAATTTTAAACTAATTACACCTAATCTAATCCCCCTAAAAAAATAAAAAAGCCCCCCAAAATAAAAAAAGCCCTACCCTACACTAAATTACAAATAGCCCTTAAAAGGGCCTTTTGCGGGGCATTGCGCCAAAGTAATCAGCTTTTTTACCTGTAAAAAAAATTACAAACCCCCCCAACATTAAAACCCACCACCCACACAACCAACCCTACTCTAAAACCCACTCAATCTAACACTAACCCCTTGAAGATCACCCTACCGTGAGAAGTCTTCAGCCAACCGGGCCGAAGTCCTCAACGAAGCCGGCAGAAGTCTTCATCCAAGCCGGACGAAGTGGTCCTCCAGACGGGCAGAAGTCTTCATCCAGACGGCATCTTCTATCTTAATCCATCCGGCGCGGAGCAGCTCCATCTTCAAGACATCAGATGCGGAGCATCCTCTTCTGACGACGTCTTCTTCAACAATGACGGTTCCTTTAAGTGACATCATCCAAGATGGCGTTCCTTCAATTCCGATTGGCTGGTAGAATTCTATCATCCAATCGGAATTAAGGTAGAAAAATCCTATTGGATGATGCATTCAGCCAATAGGATTGAACTGGCATTCTATTGACTGATTGGAACAGCCAATAGAATGCAAGCTCAATCCTATTGGCTGATTGGATCAGCCAATAGGATTGAACTTTGGAATTGAAGGGAAGCCATCTTGGATGATGTCACTTAAAGGAACCGTCATTGTTGAAGAAGACGTCAGAAGAGGATGCTCCGTGTCGGATGTCTTGAAGATGGAGCTGCTCCGCGCCGGATGGATGAAGATAGAAGATGCCGTCTGGATGAAGACTTCTGCCCGTCTGGAGGACCACTTCTACCGGTTTGTTGAGGACTACAGCCCGGTTGGGTGAAGACTTCTCACGGTAGGGTGATCTTCAAGGGGTTAGTGTTTTTTTAAGGGGGGATTGGGTGGGTTTTAGAGTAGGGTTGGTTGTGTGGGTGGTAGGTTTTAATGTTGGGGGGGGTTGTATTTTTTTTTTACAGGTAAAAGAGCTGATTACTTTGGGGTAATGCCCCGCAAAAGGCCCTTTTAAGGGCTATTTGTAATTTAGTGTAGGGTAGGGCTTTTTTATTTTGGGGGGGCTTTTTTATTTTGTTAGGGGGATTAGATTAGGTGTAATTAGTTTAAAAATCTTGTAATTTGTTTACTATTTTCTGAAATTTAGTGGGGGGGTTTTGTACTTTAGATAATTTTATTTAATTGTATTTAATTGTTTTTAGTTTAGGGAATTAATTTAATTATAGTGTAGTGTTAGGTGTAATTGTAACTTAGGTTAGGTTTTATTTTACAGGTATATTTGTATTTATTTTAACTAGGAAGTTATTAATTAGTTAATAACTATTTAATAACTATTGTACCTAGTAAAAATAAATACAAAGTTGCATGTAAAATAAAAATAAACCCTAAGCTAGCTACAATGTAACTATTAGTTTATTTTATAGGTAAGTATTTAGTTTTAAATCGGAATAATTTATTTAATGCTAGGAATATTTATTTAGATTTATTTAAATTATATTTAAGTTAGGGTGTGTTAGGGTTAGACTTAGGTTTAGGGGTTAATAAATTTAATATAGTGGCAGCGACGTTGGGGGCGGCAGATTAGGGGTTAATAAATGTAGATAGGTGGCGGTGGTGTAGGGGGGCAGATTAGGGGTTAATAAATATAATGTAGGTGGCGGCGGTGTAGGGGGCGGCAGATTAAGGGTTAATAAGTATAATGTAGGTGGCGGCGGTGTAGGGGGTGGCAGATTAGGGTTTAATAAGTATAATGTAGGTGGCGGTGGGCTCCGGGAGCGGCGGTTTAGGGGTTAAACACTTTATTTAGTTGTGGCGGGGTCCGTGAGTGGCGGTTTAGGGGTTAATACATTTATTAGAGTTGCGGCGGGGTCCGTGAGCGGCGGTATAGGGGGTAAATAGTATAGTATAGTGTGGGTGTTTAGTGACAGGGTACCAAGAAAGCTGTGAAAAAGCTGAAGAGCAGCAAGATTGATGACTGTTAGTTTTCATCGCCCCGTACTTGGTGCGCGTTTTTTTGACAGCTTTTTTGATAATTTTGGAGAACGTATTCAGGTCCGCGGCGATCTTAGGCGAGCGTATTGGTGCCGTCGAATGCAAGTAAGTTGACGGCTTGATAAATAGATGCCTGTGTAACTAACTCACTATATACAGTACTGGTGGGTTAAACAGTAATAGGGGGGTCAGACCATCTCACAGACTGTGGGCACAGGGTACCTCCTTTTGCAGACATGTAATCTGATTCACATTTTATTTCTGTGTTAAATGTAAAAAAAAAAAAAAAAAAGATATATATCAAATTCAAAGTGTGCTTAGTGCTCCCCAGCTCTAGGTGTGATCAGTGTTCCCTAGCTCTAAGTGTGCTTAGTGCTCCCCAGCTCTAGGTGTACTCAGTGTTCCCTAGCTCTAAGTGTGCTCAGTGCTCCCCCAGCTCTAAGTGTTCTTAGTACACCCCAGATCTAGGTGTACTCAGTGAGCTTAGTGCTCCCCAGCTCTGTGTGCTCAGTGTTCCCTAGCTCTAAGTGTGCTTAGTGCTCCCCAGCTCTTGGTGTGCTCGGTGTTCACTAGTTCTAAGTGTGCTCAGTGCTCTCCAGCTCTTAATATTCTCAGTGCTCCCAAACTTTTAGTATGCTCAGTACTCTTGTCCCTAGCTCTAAGTGTGCACTGTCTTTAAGTCTATCTCTGTCTTTAAGTGTGCTTCTCTCCCTTTGCTTAATGTATTCAGTGCTCCCCAGCTTTCAGTATACACAGCACTCAGAGTTAACAGTGTGCGCCAGCTCTTACTGTGTGCTGAGAAATCCCCAGCTATCAGTATATTTTGTGCTCAGCAACTATTTGGGTCTACCAAGCCCACAGCATAGTAATTACTACTCATTTCACTTTAATGAGGGTGAAGATAACCTAATACATTTAAGAAAAGTTGTATCATCTTCTGCGCTATCCAGAATGTTATTATGTTTTGAGCTTCCTTACAGCTGAATGTTGTAGGAATTTCCCAGAGGAATGTTGGTGAGATGTAGGGGATACTACAAAGAATACCTTTACAAAGAGACCAAATGAGGCTGTGAAAGGTGATAAGGGAGAAGAATAAACAGGACTGTGTTTGTCAGCTGAAAAAGCCAGGATGAGAGCCAACAGAATATGGTTATAGAAAACTGTGCAGTCCCAGAAGCAAAGAGACCTATTCACAAACTCACTTGGAAGTGCCAGGAGAGCAGCAGCAATAGATAAGGAGGCAGGGCGGCTCAGTGCAAGAAACAAGTATTGTCATACGGTGTGTGACTGGAAACAGATGGCTTCTGGACAAATAATCCCTAAACAAAGCCCCAGACTTACATGCGAGCATCATTGAGAATAATGACAATCATAATGTGCACACAACACGTGCTCAACATGCCAACACATGTACTGTTTGCATTAAAACCCTGACACACGTATTAGTATGTAAACAAACATTTGCAACATATAATGTATACATTTTGAGATCGATAAACACATATGGCTAGATTACTAGTGGAGCAGTAGTTTTCTATCCCAATCGTGCATTAACCTCCATTAGACTTCGGCTTTTTGTGTACATCGGGTAACATATATATATATATATATATATATATATATATATATATATATATATATATATATATATATATATATATATATATATATATATATATATATATATACATATGATGTTTTTGTGGTAAAATATATACCTATACCTGTATATATATATATATATATATATATATATATATATATATATATATATATATATATATATATATATGTGTGTGTAAATACATATATATATATATATATATATATATAATAAGATAGATATATAGATATATATATATATAGGAATATCTATTTAACAATACAAAGAATATTTTCCGCTATGTGAAGAACTTTGGAATGTGAACTATTTACAGTAAATAAAAACACCTTATTAAATATGAATATTGCATAAATATGATTTGTTATGTTTTCAGCTACTTGACTGCAAAGTGCTCCAATGCACTTATGTATATGTCTATATAACATACTGTATAAACACACATATATATATACACACAAACATATACATCTTTAGACTTGAGACCTTATATCTTTGAGCCCTTTTTTACTTTTTTATGCAATATTTTTTTTAATAATTTTTATTAGATAGTGTTATTATGAATGTAACTATACAATGTATTTTTGATGTGTTTTGTGCAACTTTTTTGTCTCGCGTAACAGCTAACAAGAGCTCTGAAGTTTCGCTTTCCCAGCATGCATTTAATTAAATTGTGAAAGATTTAAAGGAGTATCAGAGCGCCAACTATAGAAGGCAGGGTCCCCAATTAGAAACAATTTTCAAACTGTGGTTTCAAAATTGTGTTTATTTCAACACGATCAGAACAGTAATGATTATTCCCTTCAGCTATAATAGCTATGTGTCTTGCTCTACAATTGAACAGTCACATTAAAGCCCAGTATTGTATTTATACAACACTGGATACTAATAATAACAGATGGAAAATGTATTTATAAATTTTAAAAAATCACAGTCCTTTAGATTTCAGGATGTTAAAATAATAAAATTGTTTAAAATTAAAATAATATAATCTTAATTTCCCTCATGGATCCATGTTAACAGTCTAAAATTTTATTACAACTAAACATTGATACAGTATAAAATCAATATAAAGCTTGTACCTGGTGGTTTGTTCTTAACCACCTTTCTCAAACCTTTCGGTAAGATAACCTGTATTCCAATAATGGAACCTAGACAGGTCTGAGTAATTTGAAAAATGATATACAAGCTCACATTAATAGCTAGCAATCTTGGCGATCAGTGTTTAACTGATTAAATCCCTTGGATAAAGATCCTATACAAAACAAATTTCTGTTTGTCTGCTTAACCTACAGATTAGTTATATATATGCTGTCAGGTAATAGGTGAGCAGACACCTCCTAAAACATGATGCACAAATTATTTACCAGGTTTAGTGAGAAAAATAATAATGTCACAGTGAAAAACAAATGCAATAAAAAATGGTCACAGTGAAAAACAGTTGCAGTAAGAAATGGTCACAGTGAAAAACAGTTGCAGTAAAAAACAATTGCAGTGAAAAAACAATCGCAGTAAAAAAAATCTGGTGATTGATCTGGGCTTAGTGCTCAATCCCAGTATAAACAGTTGCAAAAAAATAATAAACAATCGTAAACAATCGTGGTAAAAATAATCTAGTGAACAATCCTTTACTCTGTGTTCAAAAAATTAAATTAAAAAATTGAAATAAAAAATTGGTGAACTCCTTAAAAATCCAGATTATACCATATAGTGAATGATATAGTGAGAGTTTGTGCAATACTTTTCAACACTCTTACATGCTTTACATGTATGGCATGGAAAAAAACCTTTCACTGTTTTCCCAAATGGGTCCTTTGTTTCAGGTTGTTTTCTCTTTTGTATACTGGATGCCAGTGTGTTTTTTAGGTTATTGGCCCTTCTGTATACAAAGCTTGGTTTTTGTGGTAATTTTTCACCAAGAATATCATCATCTTTAACCCCTTAATGACCACAATGTACCCTGTATGTCACTGGTCGTTAAGGGTTTTTTCAGGACATAATAGCACAAGTCTAGCAAGAACACACTATTAATGCCCTCCCTCCAGCAGGCTTTGTGGAATAGAGCAGTCTCAACGCTGGTGGCAAGACCGCGCTATAAAACAATCAAGTCCCAAAAAAAGGCCAGTGACATACAGGGTACGTCGCTGGTCCTTAAGGGGTTAAGAATATTCCAATGTTTTCTGAAGATATCTTCAATGATTCGACTGTTCTGGCTATATTCCGTTATAAGAGGTACACTTATGACTTCTTCATCAATCTTTTTTGTCCTCTCTTTATATTTGGTTAAGTCTCTTCGATCTATTTTTCCTATTTCTTCTATTTTCTGGTCCAATGCTTCTTCATTATAACCTCTGTCTAAGAACTTCGCCTTAATTATTTGCGCTTGGATATATGTCTGTTCTTTTAACAGACATATATCCACATCAATACATATGTACACATATATACACATATGTATAAGTGCATTGGAGCCCTTTGCAATTAAGTAGATGTAAAACCATATTTCTGCAATATTCATTTTTAATAAAGTGTTATAGTGTATATTTACTGTAAATATTTCACAGTCCAATGTTCTGCGCATAGCAGAATATATTCTATGTATTTTTAAATAGATAATCCTATATATATCTGTATATATCTATACCTATATAATTATATATATATTTTAAGTGATTAGAACAGTTTTTTCTCATTCTGAGAAGCTGTCCTTTAGGGATGTTCCGCTTCCAATTCGTATGATGACAACTTGTTTGGTGGACATAGTTGTTGCTGTCCACTTTTTTGAAAAAAGTTGATGTTTCAATTATCCCCTCTTTTACCTCAATATTCAAATCTAGATATGTAAGTGACTTTCGACTCCATTCATACGTGAAGTGCAAATTGGCTTCATTTCCATTCATGACATTCATAGTATGTTCTAGATCTTCTTGTGACCCTTTCCAGATCATTATGATGTCATCAATATATCGTCGATAGAGGACTAGGTCCGCGCCTGCTGGGCATGATTCCTAGAAGATCTCCTCCCATTTTGCCATATAAAGATTGGCATAACTAGGCGCGAACCTAGTCCCCATCGCTGTACCACATATCTGTCGATAAAACTTTCCATTGTTACAGAAGTAGTTGTGATGTAATATGTAGTGTCACACACCCCCAAGAGCAGCCAATCACAGAAAAGTTATAAGCAACCAGAACAACCAATCAGAATGGATTGAAATCGGGTTATGAAATAGCCATTAAAATAAGGATTATTTAAAACACTATCCCTAACGCAAATAATAGGAGGATTGTATAAACTCCTAAAGTTGGGAATACATGAGAATATGAAACAGAAAGAAATATAGTATACACAGAGTTTTAAACAAACACTTCCGGTTTGACAAAAGGGCAATTTATGACAGGGTATTTAAACTCCCTGTCCGACAGTTAAAACCAGTCTTGAGAAAGGTCACTACTTGACCGAAACGCGTTGGCTGGTAAGTCTGATTTTGATATCCACACTTATTTTTAGCAATCTACACTATTTCTAATTTTTTTCGGCAGAGGGACCGCGAGCTAGCAAGCAGAGGGAACAAAGGCTTGAAAGGGCTGAGGGCTTGAACGCTTGAGAGCAAGGGACCCAGGGCTGACCGGAAAATCTTGCACATATAGGATTGTGAGGACATTTAAATACACTAACTTTGGCATACTAACTGTTGAAAAGTATTGCACAAACTCTCACTATATCATTCATTATATGGTATAATCTGGATTTTTAAGGAGTTCACCAATTTTTTATTTCAATTTTTTAATTTCATTTTTTGAACACAGAGTAAAGGATTGTTCACTAGATTATTTTTACCACGATTGTTTACGATTGTTTATTATTTTTTTGCAACTGTTTATACTGGGATTGAGCACTAAGCCCAGATCAATCACCAGATTTTTTTACTGCGATTGTTTTTTCACTGCGATTGTTTTTTACTGCAACTGTTTTTCACTGTGACCATTTCTTACTGCAACTGTTTTTCACTGTGACTATTTTTTATTGCATTTGTTTTTCACCGTGACATTATTATTTTTCTCACTAAACCTGGTAAATAATTTGTGCATCATGTTTTAGGAGGTGTCTGCTCACCTATTACCTGACAGCATATATATAACTAATCTGTAGGTTAAGCAGACAAACAGAAATTTGTTTTGTATAGGATCTTTATCCAAGGGATTTAATCAGTTAAACACTGATCGCCAAGATTGCTAGCTATTAATGTGAGCTTGTATATCATTTTTCAAATTACTCAGACCTGTCTAGGTTCCATTATTGGAATACAGGTTATCTTACCGAAAGGTTTGAGAAAGGTGGTTAAGAACAAACCACCAGGCACAAGCTTTATATTGATTTTATACTGTATCAATGTTTAGTTGTAATTAAATTTTAGACTATTAACATGGATCCATGAGGGAAATTAAGATTATATTATTTTAATTTTAAACAATTTTATTATTTTAACATCCTGAAATCTAAAGGACTGTGATTTTTTTAAAATTTATAAATAAATTTTCCATCTGTTATTATTAGTATCCAGTGTTGTATAAATACAATACAGGGCTTTAATGTGACTGTTCAATTGTAGAGCAAGACACATAGCTATTATAGCTGAAGGGAATAATCATTACTGTTCTGATCGTGTTGAAATAAACACAATTTTGAAACCACACTTTGAAAATTGTTTCTAATTGGGGACCCTGCCTTCTATAGTTGGCGCTCTGATACTCCTTTAAATCTTTTACATTTTCCTGTTGACCACTAGGGGTCAATCTATCTGAGCTAAGGGTGTTTTTTTCAGCAGGTGCTTGGTGAATTGATTTAAGAATTTTTAATTAAATTGTGCTCAAGAGAACACATTTACTTGCAACTCATAATACCGCACTACTTCCGATGTGCGCAAAGACCAGCAATAAACTCCTTTTCACTGGCATGCAACAGTTAGCGCTTCACTGTAAATTTAGCCAAAATTGTACATGATGAGATTACATTTACTAAAACACTGTTTGTCCTTCTAATATCCATTACATATCTGGAAATCCATGTGACAGTGGCACTGCAGATTTTGCCCAAGTTCATGACATTCTTAATGCAATTACAAATGCTCTATTACAATCCATCAACATTTTCAGATTTTAAACTATTCCAATTTATTAGAAGACCCAGTGATGATGCTATAAAACCTTCTATATCTTCCAGGGGGACAATTAGATAGTGATAATCATCAGAAAACAACTATCCAGCAGCTTTGCAAGGATTTTTAGACTTTTTACATTTAAGAGACTTGAAATCTCGGGAGAGAGAGAGAGAGAGAGAGAGAGAGAGAGAGAGAGAGAGAGAGAGAGAGAGAGAGAGAGAGAGAGAGAGAGAGAGAGAGAGAGAGAAAACAATTTTATGTTCTTTTTCTACTGTCATATTTTGGATGTTATTCCATCAAATCCATTTTAATTTTAACAGTTTGTGCTAAGTTTTTATTGTTAAAAATCACTATCATCTTATGGTTAATATTAAGTTACAACAATGCCTTAAAGGGACATTAGACAGCTGAGAACAACTAATACCATGGTTACAACTTAGAATGCTAATGTGATTCCTCCTGTGCCTGCACTTCTCTTATTTTAACCACTTACAGGTGTTGGTTGGTCACGCTCCACATCCTCATACAGCGATGACATCTTGGGGCGCAGGTGTTCTTGCACTCGGAGACAGAAGAGGTTATACATTAACTGATCAGAAACGTTGCTATTGTTTGACAGCTGTGAACAAATTAGCATTCACTATACAGTGCAGGATGTATATATTTGTAGTGGCTAGCTTATTTGCTCTATATTATTCATGTGGTCTATTTATATATGTTATGTTACGTTTATACTGTGAATACAAACCTGAAGCTCACTACAAAGCTATGAAAAAGCCATCAATGTAACTAATCTGGGAGTGTTCACCGCTTCTGTCCAGGTGTGTAAATGTGGAGCTTCACCAACTGGCTTCTGTAAAGGGATTAAATAAGAGAACAACTCTGTAGAGAGCTACAGGCATATAAGTAATCACATTCTTTCTGAGTCAAATACAGCATGGATTGATAACTGCCATAATAATTAATCTCCAATTTCCCACAACACCATGAATTACCGATAATTGATTCTGATCACTGAAAATGTTAACCAATCTGAATGGCGTATGTATATGGGCATAATGGTTATTCTAGGCATGTTTGCTCAATGATGCTTTTAAAACATTTAGGGCTAAATTACAAGTGGCACGCAAATGTTTGCGCAAGGGATTTCGTATTCGTTCGAGCACAGGTTAAATTGTGCTCATATTACAAGTTAAACGTAATGGCTATTTACACTAGAATTATTACTGCGATCTCAGAGCTGTGGTTAACTGTTTTGCAAAATTTTAAAGTTGCACAAAACACTTCAATAATACATTACAAAGTACAGTTACACTCATAATAATGCTATCTAATAAAAAATATTCAAAAAAAATATTGCACTAAAAAGTTATAAGGGCTTGAATATATGAGATCTCAGATGTTAGAAAAAAAGGCAGAGAAAGGGCTTTAACATTGAGATACATATATATATAAATCTTTAAAGATGTATATATGTTTGTATATATATACTGTATATATAAATATATAGATAGATAGATAGATAGATAGATAGATAGATAGATAGATAGATATCAGTCTACATATGTATTTATGTATTTCTATGTATCTATGTATTTATATTTGTATATATTTTTTTAACAGACATATATCCACATCAATACATATGTACACATATATACACATATGTATAAGTGCATTGGAGCCCTTTGCAATTAAGTAGATGTAAAACCATATTTCTGCAATATTCATTTTTAATAAAGTGTTATAGTGTATATTTACTGTAAATATTTCACAGTCCAATGTTCTGCGCATAGCAGAATATATTCTATGTATTTTTAAATAGATAATCCTATATATATCTGTATATATCTATACCTATATAATTATATATATATATATGTATATATATATATATATATATATATATATATATATATACAGTATATATATATGTGTGTATAAATATATATTGTACCAAAGTGCCATCACATATATATATATATATATATATATATATATATATATATATATATATATATATATAAATAGAACATATTCTTCTATGTGCAGAACATTGGAATGTAAAATATTTATATTTTCATCTCGGTTTAGAGCATGAGTCAGGTTTTTCTTCCTCTTTTTTGCTCCATTGACTTCTATGGGGGAAGAGGTTATATTTTGCGAAACAGTCTAATTGCACTAGAAGTAATCTGCATGCATTGGGTTAGTGCGAGCGAGATAACTTTTTACTTTCAACTCATAAAACCAACGCAAACCGATGCACGTTCAAAGTTTACTTCTAGCTCAATTAGCGCTATAGCGGAAGTAGTAACTACTGCTCCACTTGTAATCTGGCCCTTAATACATTTAAAGTATTTTTTTTCTTTTCAATTGTTTTAATTCATTAAGATAACCTTGTTTTCCATTTGCACAAGATTTTCATCTAAAATCAAGAAGAAGAACACTCTGGGAAATGAATATTCATTAAAAGAAAATGGCTGAAGCTTTTCTTCTAGTACAGTATTTTAGTAGTTCTCATACTGTAAATAGTGAAACTGCTAAGTGACGAGTTTTATAATATCGGCAAAAGTTCCAAATGTCACTACGCATAATGATGTTTGTGTTTGGTGAATATCTACTGTAAGAAGATAGCGGCACAAAGTTAGATTCACTGTTTCAGGAAACATGACAATTCTTGGTTGGCAAGTATAATAAGCTGAATAGGCTTCTGGTGGCTTCCAGTCCGTAGAGGGAATTGTCAATTGAATAGTAGACCTGGCCTTCTCTAAAGTGCACCTAAATATTATAATAAATATTAATAATAATAGGTCTATCTTAACAAGCCATAATTGACAAGTATCTTCATATAACGAACCACAGCAAGTTCACTGAACTGAAGAAAAAAAGTCAAAATGGCCCTACAACATTTGTGGTTACACCTGGGGATACAGTGACCTCACGAAACCTGACTCTCTGTGCATGAGAGAATATCACTTGGAAACAGACTCTGCTTGTTGTTTGAGAGCAGAGATGGAATCACCATGTGTAAATGAGAACATACAGAGTGGCAGACGAAAGTGCTATAAAGTTCATTATCTGTATTGGCTACCTTGTATCATTATAACGGTGGAGCTGGATATTAAAATTCTTTAAACAAAACAAATTATACAATGTGGGTGTTTAAACACACCTCCTTTCTTAACGTCACAAGAAATTCATTAAAACATTGTGTGGATGTGCACACCCCATCTTCCTGATATCACAGAGCCTCATTGTGGGAGTTTTTTTGTGTGAGTGAAACAACACTTATTCATTCTTATTAAAGGTACGTTTTTACAATAACTTTTTCTAAGCATCTCTGGAACACCAAGTGTGACTACACCGCTAAGTTTGCTCACCACGACCAATTGGCCGCATTTTATACTTATATTTAGGTGTACACCGTATTTTATGTATTTATATGTTTAAGGACGTCCTTTGATATTTTATGTCTTTTTTATTCATTAAATGATATCATTCCATTTTAGATTATCTCTTCATCTTCTTTTAATACAAACCTTCTTTTTATTACATATTTTTATCACATATTTTTATCTATATTACTCCAGAATCATATTTTGGGCTCTAGTATATTTCTCCTGTTTGTGGTCTTCTCTAAAGTGCAGGCTATTTCCTGCCAGCCAAGAGGAATAGCCAGCAGAGGTTTATTTGCTTTCAAATAGGTTGTACATGCAGACCCCGATGATCGAACATGCTAAGAGGCAGCAAGATATTCAAAAGGGATCCTTTGCCATGTCGAGAAAGCCGGCAAAATATTCCAATTGGCTGACATCAGTGTTTAAATGCAGGATTGCAGAGAGGCATTTTACTATACATCGCAATGGGTGGCTATTCTGTTTAAATATTCAAAGCTAATAGACATACTTATTAACCCCTAAACTGACATAAACCTCCACTGCATTAATCTCCCTACACTACTTAACACCCTAACTGCAAATACCCCACTGCAAACTATCCCTACACTGCTTAACACCCTAATCATCAATACCCCATTCCAAACTACCCCTAACCTATTAACCCCCTAATGGCCAATATCCCCATCGCATACTAATGCTAAAATGCTAAACCCCAAAGTTTAAACTCACCATCTTGAATTTGGCTCCTTTGGGGGGGCAGCGGCGGGTCACCTGGTGGCGCTCTGTAATCATCCAGAAGAGGACCGCCCAAGAAGATCGAGGAGCACCATCATGGACACACTGCTGCCCCCAAAGGAGCCAGATTCAAGATCTTGGCCCCTAGTTATCAAGCCGTCAACCTCAAATATGCTGGAATTCTGCAGCGTATTTGTGGCGAGGCTGATTCGCCTTAGTTATCAAGCCCTAGACACTGGCAAAAGTAGAATTTTGTGACGTAAGCTTCGATCCGCCGGACTCAGTCTGACACAGATCGATGCTTACGTCACTACAGATGTTCCGCACATAAGTTCAGAACAATCTGACTACTTTTGCTAGTTATCAAAAAACTAGCAGGTATGCTCGGCACTTTTCTGGCCCAGCATACCTGGTTTTCAAACCGCCGCCCTGGAGGCGGCGGATCCCATAGGAATCAATGGGAGTCTGACCATAGCGAAAGTTCATGTTCCTATGGAAGATGTCTACACCTAACACCCTAACATGTACCCCGAGTCTAAACACCCCTAATCTGTCCCCCCTACACCGCCGCAACTAAATAAAGTGTTTACCCCCTAAACCGCCGCTCCCGGAGCCCACCGCAATCTATAATAAATATGTTAACACCTAAACCGCCGCTCCCGGTCCCCACCGCATTTATAATATATGTATTAACCCCTAAACCGCCGCTCCCGGACCCCGCCGCCACCTACATTATACCTATTAACCCCTATCCTGCCCCCCCTACACCACCGCCACTATAATAAATTTATTAACCCCTATCCTGCCCCCCCTACACCACCGCCACTGTAATAAAATTATTAACCCCTAAACCTAAGACTAACCCTAACACCCCTCTAACTTAAATATTAATTAAATAAATCTAAATAATATTTATCTTATTAACTAAATTAATCCTATTTAAAAATAAATACTTACCTTTAAAATAAACCCTAATATAGCTACAATATAAATAATAATTATATTGTAGCTATCTTAGGATTTATTTTTATTTTACAGGCAAATTTCAATTTATTTTAACTAGGTACAATAGCTATTAAATAGTTATTAACTATTTAATAGCTACCTAGTTAAAATAAAGAGAAATTTACCTGTAAAATAAAACTAACCTAAGTTACAATTACACCTAACACTACACTATCATTAAATAAATTATTCCTATTTAAAACTAAATACTTACCTGTAAAATAAACCCTAAGATAGCTACAATGTAATTAATAATTACATTGTAGCTATTTTAGGATTTATATTTATTTTACAGGTAACTTTGTATTTATTTTAGCTAGTTAGAATAGTTATTAAATAGTTATTAACTATTTAATAACTACCTAGCTAAAAGAAATACAAAATTACCTGTAAAATAAATCCTAACCTAAGTTACAATTAAACCGAACACTACACTATCATTAAATAAATTACCTACAAATAACTACAATTAAATTAAATTAAATAAACTAACTAAAGTACAAAAAAATAAAAAAAAGCTGTTACAAAAAATAAAAAAATAAGTTACAAACATTTCAAAAATATTACAATTTTAAGCTACTTACACCTAATGTAAGCCCCCTAATAAAATAACAAAGCCCCCAAAATAAAAAAATTCCCTACCCTATTCTACATTAAAAAGTTACCAGCTCTATTACCTTACCAGCCCTTAAAAGGGCCTTTTGCGGGGCATGCCCCAAAGAAAACAGCTCTTTTGCCTGTAAAATAAAAATACAACCCCCCCCAACATTAAAACCCACCACCCACATACCCCTAATCTAACCCAAACCCCCCTTAAATAAACCTAACACTACCCCCCTGAAGATCATCCTACCTTGAGCCGTCTTCAGCCAGCCGACCACCGATGGAACCGAAGAGGAGCTCCGGAGCGGCAGAAGTCATCATCCAAGGGGCGCTGAAGAAGTCTTCCATCCGATTGAAGTCATCATCCAGGCGGCGCTGAAGAGGTCTTCCATCCGATAGAAGTCTTCATCCAAGCGGCGTCTTCAATCTTCATCCATCCGGAGCGGAGCCATCTTCAGACGAGCTGACGCGGAGCCATCCTCTTCTTCCCGACGACTAACGACGAATGACGGTTCCTTTAAGGGACGTCATCCAAGATGGCGTCCCTTCAATTCCAATTGGCTGATAGGATTCTATCAGCCAATCGGAATTAAGGTAGGAAAAATCTGATTGGCTGATTGGCTGTTCCGATCAGCCAATAGAATGCGAGCTCAATCTGATTGGCTGATTGGGGGTTAATAGTGGACATTGTAGGTCGTGAAACGTAATTTTAATATTTTTTTGTGATTAGTGCAATGTTTTTTCGATCGCGATATTGCAATATTGCGCTCTCTTTAACATTACATCTCCACTTGTCATTTAGCCCATACTGTATACATTAATATGACCTGCACACACTGGAATGCATTGTGAATATGGGGACACATACTGCACAAGCGAATATGCATACTCATATATGCAGACATGTACTATACATATGAATGGCAACCAGACAGAAAGAGATAGATAGATAAATAGATAGATAGATAGATAGATAGATAGATAGATAGATAAGAGAGATGTTCTGATTGACATACATGCTTTATGCAATGAGCACACCGGCGTGTACTGTACAAGATGTGTGAGAAGATTTACAAATAACCCATACAAGTCAGCAGCTGGATTATACAACACATGTTTTATTCAATTAAAATTACCACATCTGGGTTTTCTTTTGAGCTATAATTCTGTTTTGCAATTTCAACCTAGAAATTGTTCAACTGTGTCAATTTAATTTTAATGTTTTTGTTGATACATTTCTTTCTCTAAAATAATTTTATTTGTAGAAAAACAAGAAATCGGGCTGCGACATGCCCTGAAAATAACAAACAATATAATGACCAACACATCCTGTTTGTTTTAACATGCAATGATTTAGATTCATATATTCTGTGTCTCTATTTACTTCTAGAGGAACATCCTGTGTTATCACAAATCAGAGCTCGATGCCTGAGCCAATCAGAGCTTGATATATTACAAATTACTATTAGCACTCAATACAGATCTTAAAGGGCCTTTATTGTATACAGACCAACCTCTTGCTTGCCTGAACTGCCAAGACCTGTGCCCTGCAGCTCTATGTGTTTAACACCTGCAAATGAATCGATACGCTACCAATTCTCTTTCAGCCATCATATGACAAGGCAGAAAAACTTTACGTAGCCTGTGGTAATTTCTTTAGGTGTTAAAGGGACAGTCTAGTCCAAAATAAACTTTCATGATTCAGATAGAGAATGTAATTTTAAACTATTTTCAAATTTACTTTTATCACCAATTTTGCTTTGTTCTCTTGGTATTCTTAGTTGAAAGCTAAACCTAGGAGGTTCATATGCAAATTTCTAAGCCCTTGAAGGCCGCCTCTTCTCTCAGGGCATTTTGACAGTTTTTCACCACTAGAGGGTGTTAGTTCATGTGTGTCATATAGATAACACTGTACTCACGCATGTGGAGTTCAGGTGAGCCAGCTCTGATTGGCTAACATGGATGTCTATCAAAAGAACTGAAATAACGGGGCAGTTTGCAGAGGATTAGATACAACAAATAAGGGGGCAATTTGCAGAGGATTAGATACAAGGTAATCACAGAGGTAAAAAGTGTATTTATATAACTGTGTTGGTTGTGCAAAACTTGGGAATGGGTAATAAAGGGATTATCTATCTCTTGAAAAAAAAAATGCTGGTGTAGACTGTCCCTTAAAACGTATGGCTTTCTCTAAGTGCTGTAAGGACCAGTAAATACAGTTGATTTGCATAATCAACAAACGCATGATAATGCAATGACACTTAGTCTGAACTTCGAGTAGTAGATTTCTTTCTGACAAATTTCAAAATTATGTATATTTCCACTCCCCTTGTACCATGTGACAGTCATCAGCCAATCCCAAATTCATATATGTATATTCTGTGAATTCTTGCACATGCTCAGAAGGAGCTGGAGACTCAAAAAGTGTAAATATAAAAAGACTGTCCACATTTTGTTAATGGAAGTAAATTGGAAAGTTGTTTAAAACTGAAGGCTCTATCTGAATCATTAAAGTTTAATTTGACCTCTATCTGAGCCCAGAAGCAGCTTAAAAATATAAAAAAAACATACACTGGTCCCTTTAAATTACACATAAGTACCATCTCAATGTTCAAAAATCTCCTTAAAGGGACATGAAACCCATTTTTTTTCTTTCAGGGTTCAGATAGAGAATACAATTTTAAACAACTTTCTATTTTACTTATATTATCAAATGTGTTTCATTCTCTTGGTATCATTTGTTGAAGGAGCAGCAATGCACTAATGGTTTCTGTCATGATTGCTTCCGTTCATCGCCGTGTCGCAGCGGCTCCCGGAACTTCTCTGTGCCTCTGACGTCATGTTGCTTAGCAACATGACGCTTTCTCTCACACCCCTCTGATGACGGTTACGCTCCTGCCCTTTAAATCTCGGCGGGAGATCTGAATCTGGGCCCGTTTGTTTGTTTCCCTGGATTGTGAGTACCATATCAATTTTTCTTTTGTGTACCGACTTCTGCCTGCCTGACCAAGCCTCTTGCCTAATCCCTACTTGCTGATATTTGGATATTGACTTCTGCCTGCCTGACCTTGCCTGTAGCTTTACCCTTTTGCTGATACTTGGATGCCGACTTCTGCCTGCCTGACCTTGCTTTTGCCTTTACCTTTAAACCTTTTCTTTGATAAACAAAACCTGCTTAAAAGGGACATTTACTTTTACAAGCTGCAAAAGAGAACTTTGCCTTTCTGTTTGTTATACACCTGCTTAAAAGGGACATTTACTTTTACAAGCTGCAAAAGAGAACTTTGCCTTTCTGTTTGTTATACACCTGCTTAAAAGGGGACATTTACTTTTACAAGCTGCAAAAGAGAACTTTGCCTTTCTGTTTGTTATACACCTGCTTAAAAGGGACATTTACTTTTACAAGCTGCAAAAGAGAACTTAGCCTTTCTGTTTGTGATAAACCTGCTTAAAGGGACATTATACTTTTACAAGCTGCAAAAGAGAACTTTTCCTTTGTTTTACAAGCCTGCTAAAGAGGACCTTTTTCAGAAGCTTCAAGTAAGAGCATTTCCTTTTTGTTCTTTGTACTACTTAAAGGGACGTTTTATCCTTTGTGGCTTTCCTGCATTCTGGAACAATATTCATTTTTGTTATCTTCTAATCTGCTTCCTGAGTGGGTCACGTCCTGGATATTTCTCAGTGTGCTAGCGTGTGCTTTCAATTCACGCTAGCAGTTGGGTTACATCCCGGATTGATTCCAGAGCGGCTGACATTACAAACGGGCCCTAAAAATGGACCCCACTGAATTATCTATGGCCGTGGCTCACCAGGGACAGCTCTTGGGTTCTCATGCCACTCACTTGCAGTCTCTGGACACTAAACTTGATCAAATTACTGCTCTATTACAAAATTTGGTTGCTACCGCACCTCCCAATCCTAATCCCAATCCAAATCCGATTGAGGCATTACCTCCTCCGATTCCTAACAATCAGTCTCAGGTACAACTAAGTCCCAGGATACCTCTTCCGGATAAATATGATGGGAATCCTGAAGAATGTAGAGGCTTTCTGAATCAATGCCGTCTTCATTTCCGAAATAGCCCTACTCTCTTTGCTACTGCCTCTTCTAGAATCACGTTTCTTATTTCCTTAATGAAAGGAAAAGCCTTGGCTTGGGTGTCACCTTTGCTAGAAAAGAATGATCCTATACTGTTGGATGTTGATACATTTCTATCTACATTCTCAAACGTATTCGATAAACCTGGAAGGTCATCCGCTGCTGAAGCTACTCTCCTGGATTTACGTCAAGGAAATCAACCAGTCTCTCAATATGCAATTGAGTTCCGCACCCTTGCCTCTGAAACCACTTGGAATCAGGGAGCACTCAGAGCCGCTTTCCGTAAAGGACTTTCTGAGCGTCTCAAGGATGAATTGGTGTATCGTGAACTTCCAGAGTCCTTAGAAGCCTTAATAAATCTCTGTATCAGTCTCGACGCCAGGTTTCGTGAACGCCAACAAGAAAAGGATAGATCACAGAGGACTTCCACTCGAACTCCTTTTCGTTTAGCTCCTCGTTTTTCTAATCCAGTCACTCCAGCCTCTCCTACTACTGATCAGGCTGAACCCATGGAAGTAGGAAGTATAAAATTAACTGAGACTGAACGCTTAAGAAGACGGACTCTTGGCTTATGTCTGTACTGTGGCCTTAAAGGGCATTTATTAAGGGATTGTCCTACTAGGCCAGTAAAAGCCAGGGCTTAACTCTAGTCCAGGGAACTGAGTTAAGCCAAAATAGTGGTCATTCCCTATACAAGAAACTCTTTGTTCCAGTAACTCTTCTAATTGGACATAAGAAGATCTATACCCAAGCTCTAATTGATTCTGGTGCTGGAGGTGTGTTCATTGACTCTACATTTGTTTCTACTCATTCTATACCCTTACTAAAGAAGGAGTATTCCATTTCAGTCTCTACGGTCAGTGGAGATCCTTTGGGTTCTGGATACATTCAGTTTTCTACTCAACCCTTACTCCTCACCGTAGGAATACTTCATTCTGAGACAATTTGTTTCGATGTCATTCCCACTCCGCAATTTCCCATTATCTTGGGATTACCCTGGCTCCAGATTCACAATCCCATTTTTTCTTGGACTTTCGGTGAACTCACTTCCTGGGGATCTATATGCCAGACTAAATGTCTTCAAAAGATTACTAAGTTACCACTCACTATTGCTCTCACAGTTGAAACTCCGGAATCCTTACCTATGCATTACCATGACTTTGTGGATGTCTTCTCCAAAAAAGAAGCTGAACGTCTTCCTCCTCATCGCCCTTTTGATTGTCCCATTGATCTCCTTCCTGGGGCTGCCTATCCTCGAGGCAAGACATATCCACTTTCTAAACCAGAAAACATGGCTCTGGAAGAATATATAAAAGACAATCTGGCTAGAGGATTTATTCGACCCTCCTCTTCTCCTGTAGGGGCTGGTTTCTTTTTTGTGGGAAAAAAGGATGGCGGATTAAGACCCTGTATTGATTATCGTGGATTGAATCAGATTACCATCAAGAACAGTTATCCTCTGCCCCTTATTCCTGAACTTTTTACTTATCTTCAGGGAGCCACCATTTTCACCAAACTCGACCTACGTGGTGCATACAACTTGATCCGTATACGCAAAGGAGATGAGTGGAAGACTGCCTTTAACACTCGATTTGGGCATTATGAATATTTGGTCATGCCCTTCGGGCTATGCAATGCTCCGGCGGTTTTCCAGCATTTTGTAAACGAGATCTTTCGTGATTTTTTGAATATTTTTGTTATCATATACCTGGACGACATCTTAATTTTTTCTCAGAACCCCCAAGATCATGTGCACCACGTCAAGAAAGTACTTCAACGTCTAAGAGAATTCCATCTGTTTGCTAAACTGGAGAAATGTTCTTTCCATCAAAAATCCATACCCTTTCTGGGTTATGTAATATCGGCATCTGGATTCGAAATGGACCCTACTAAACTTTCTGCCATTTTGGATTGGCCTAGACCTGATTCTTTGAAGGCTTTACAACGTTTCCTAGGCTTCGCCAATTATTACAGAAAGTTCATCAAGAATTTTGCTACTATTACTTCTCCTCTTACTTCTCTCACAAGAAAAGGACAAAACTGTAAAGTATGGCCGTCTGAGGCTATAGAAGCTTTTGAATCTCTCAAAGAAGCTTTTTCCTCAGCTCCTATCCTTCGTCATCCAAATCCTGAGTTTCAATTTATTCTGGAGGTGGATGCTTCCTCTGTTGCTGCTGGAGCTGTTCTGTCTCAACGAATACCAGAGACTGGAAGGATTCATCCTGTTGCTTTTTTCTCTAAAAAATTCACTCCTTCCGAATTTAACTATGACGTAGGGAATAAAGAGTTGCTTGCCATCAAAATGGCATTGGATGAATGGAGACATTGGCTGGAAGGTACTTCTTTGCCATTTACTATACTTACTGATCATAAGAACCTTCTGTATCTCCAAACAGCCAAACGACTAAATTCCAGGCAAGCACGCTGGTCATTATTCTTCTCTCGGTTTCACTATAATTTGTCTTACATACCTGGTTCAAAAAATATTAAAGCAGACGCACTTTCCAGACAATTTCAAGATACACCAGTTCCTGAGTCTGGTACCATTCTCCAACCTCATGAAGTCATTGCCCAGTTAACAACTTCTTGGTTACAAGAATTACAGTCCGCTCAAGAGCATCTTCCTTTGTCCTGTAAACCTCCCGATGGTTTACTCTTTGTTCCTGAACGCCTTCGTTCCAAGATTTTATTTTGGGCTCATGATAGTCCCCTTTCTGGACATCCTGGCATCAGTATTACCACTCGAAACCTCAAACAACATGTCTGGTGGCCTACACTCTCTCAAGATGTGAAGGATTACGTCTCAGTATGCACACAATGTGCCATGAACAAAACTCCACGCCAACTTCCTTCAGGATTACTCCAACCATTGCCTATACCTCACCAGCCTTGGACTCATGTATCCATGGACTTTATTACCGATCTTCCCTTGTCCACTGGGAACAATACTATCTGGGTGGTGGTCGACAGGTTCACTAAGACGGCTCATTTTGTACCCTTGCCAGGATTACCATCTGCCAAAAGA
This sequence comes from Bombina bombina, assembly GCF_027579735.1. NCBI lineage: Eukaryota > Metazoa > Chordata > Amphibia > Anura > Bombinatoridae > Bombina > Bombina bombina. The sequence continues at coordinate 285,760,687 of NC_069499.1, forward strand.
CTCTCTGAACTTTTTATTCTACATATTGTAAGAATCCATGGATTTCCTCTAGATATTGTTTCAGATAGAGGGGTACAATTCGTTTCTCGATTTTGGAGGTCACTTTGTAAACATTTTGGTACTACTATATCTCTCTCTACTTCTCACCACCCACAATCGAATGGTCAGACTGAAAGAGTAAACCAGTGTCTTGAAACATATCTTAGACATTATGTGGATCATTATCACTCTAACTGGACTTCTTACCTTCCTTTGGCTGAATTGGCTCATAATGCCCGGTACAATTCCTCCCTTCAGACTTCTCCTTTTCATGCAGCTTACGGATATCAGCCTAGGACATTCCCTTTGCATACTTCCTCCACAGTGAATCCTGCTTCTGATCTTACAGCCCGAAGATTAACTCGACATTGGCAGAAGATACATCGTATTCTTTCTGTAACTTCTAGACGTTACAAGTTCTTTTCGGATCTTCGACGGAAGAAGGCTCCCAAATATCGCCCTGGTGATAAAGTTTGGATTTCCTCTCGATTTCTTCGCCTGAAACAACCTTCTAACAAATTGGGACCACGATATGTGGGTCCTTTCCGAATACTGGGTCAGGTATGTTCCACTGCTTATCGGGTAGCTTTACCCAAGTCTCTCAAAGTCCATCCGGTATTCCATGTTTCTCTTTTAAAACCTGTGATGATTAACAGGTATTCTAAGCCTTTTTCTAAACCTCCACCGTTATTGGTGCATGGACATCCTGAGTTTGAGATCAGCCATATTCTAGATTCCAAGTTGCGGGGCAAGAAATTGTATTATCTCATTCATTGGAAGGGTTATCCAGTCACGGAACGTTCTTGGGAACCTGCTCATCAAGTAAATGCTCCTATATTGGTCAAGACCTTCCACAAGACTCATCCTGATAGACCTGGTCCTGTCCCCCGGAGGGGTCCTTGAGGAGGGGGTGCTGTCATGATTGCTTCCGTTCATCGCCGTGTCGCCGCGGCTCCCGGAACTTCTCTGTGCCTCTGACGTCATGTTGCTTAGCAACATGACGCTTTCTCTCACACCCCTCTGATGACGGTTACGCTCCTGCCCTTTAAATCTCGGCGGGAGATCTGAATCTGGGCCCGTTTGTTTGTTTCCCTGGATTGTGAGTACCATATCAATTTTTCTTTTGTGTACCGACTTCTGCCTGCCTGACCAAGCCTCTTGCCTAATCCCTACTTGCTGATATTTGGATATTGACTTCTGCCTGCCTGACCTTGCCTGTAGCTTTACCCTTTTGCTGATACTTGGATGCCGACTTCTGCCTGCCTGACCTTGCTTTTGCCTTTACCTTTAAACCTTTTCTTTGATAAACAAAACCTGCTTAAAAGGGACATTTACTTTTACAAGCTGCAAAAGAGAACTTTGCCTTTCTGTTTGTTATACACCTGCTTAAAAGGGACATTTACTTTTACAAGCTGCAAAAGAGAACTTTGCCTTTCTGTTTGTTATACACCTGCTTAAAAGGGGACATTTACTTTTACAAGCTGCAAAAGAGAACTTTGCCTTTCTGTTTGTTATACACCTGCTTAAAAGGGACATTTACTTTTACAAGCTGCAAAAGAGAACTTAGCCTTTCTGTTTGTGATAAACCTGCTTAAAGGGACATTATACTTTTACAAGCTGCAAAAGAGAACTTTTCCTTTGTTTTACAAGCCTGCTAAAGAGGACCTTTTTCAGAAGCTTCAAGTAAGAGCATTTCCTTTTTGTTCTTTGTACTACTTAAAGGGACGTTTTATCCTTTGTGGCTTTCCTGCATTCTGGAACAATATTCATTTTTGTTATCTTCTAATCTGCTTCCTGAGTGGGTCACGTCCTGGATATTTCTCAGTGTGCTAGCGTGTGCTTTCAATTCACGCTAGCAGTTGGGTTACATCCCGGATTGATTCCAGAGCGGCTGACAGTTTCTAACTGAACTCATGGGTGAGCCAATCACAATCGATATATGCAGCCACCAATCAACAGCTAGAACCTAGATTCTCTGCTGCTCATGAGCTTGCCTAGATAAACCTTTCAGTAAAGGATAACAAGAGAAGGACGCAAATTAAATAATAGAAGTAAACTGGAAAGTGGTTTAAAATTGTATTCTCTATCTGAATCATGAAAGAAAAAATTTGGGTTTCATGGCCCTTTAACCAGACTTATTGCTACTAAATTATCTCTTTCTACAGTTAACTCTTTACCACCTGGACCTCTCAGGACATTTTATTGTTCACCAACTGCAGTTAACCCTTTTCTGCCTGGACCTCACATCACAGTAGACAACCAGCATGAGTGAATTCCCATTTCTATTCAATAGTTCATAAATTGACTGATTTACCAACATCCCAACTAACATCCTAATTCTGGCACATTTCAGTTATGTTACTACCAATGCACCCAATGAAAACCGTTCAATCTCAATGCATGACAACCCTCAAGGGTTTAGCATGCATAAAGACTTAAACTTAGGATCATTAGTTAAAATAATTAAATACATTAGCACCTACCAAGGCTTAGATTACAAGTGGTGTGCAAATATATTAGCACTATTGAGCACTAACACAGTCACTGCTCATATTAAAAGTTGGAAATAAAACATTCTTGCTCAAGAAAAAGCCTCAGACGCGCTAACATCTGGAGGTCAGATAGTGTGGCCAGCTAAATCCCTCTCCTTGTAGACTTCTATGGGATGTGCTAAATAAAAATCAAGCGATAACCCGAAGATGCGTTAAGCCAATGGCAACTATTGTTTAATATGTATAAGATGCCTAAAACTAATGGAGCAAATGTATTTACATTTACAGAAACTGATGCAAGGATAACCACCCTAGTATGTGGGTCAAGAAACTTTTTTAAAGTAGTCCCTGCAGAAAAGTGCAGTCATGAATATGAGAAATTAAAGAAAATGAATATTATTTGGGAACTGCATGCCTTAACCTTTGTGGAATATCATAGGGTTAAAAACATACCTAGAAGACTGTATATGAGCACTAGACCAACTTTATTAAAGCATAATGTGGAATATTGTAATAAATTTGAGGCAATTTTGAATAAGTGCTCTTATGACTAAAATGAGCTAACTGTAGAGTCCTTACAGAAATAAATTGACAAGCATTGAAATTGAAAAGAATAAGGAGGAATTAAAATCACTGATGACTCATGAAGCATTTGAGATTAAAATGATGGAGGTGGATAAGAATGTAGAGGAGCTGCAAAAACAACTAAAAGATTGTAAGAGGAACAAGTTCCAGCACAACGAGCAGGATTACCTGTAGGGTCACATGTATAGATGGCAAAGTGAACCCTCCTACCAGAAGCACAATGATACCAAGAGGCCTGGTAGATTTGGCTGCCAGAACGTATGGTGTGAAGCACCAATTTGTGACAAGAGCTATACGAACTCAAATTTTTCAAGTTGGTGATGAGCAGGTGATGTGGGGGTCATGCCCCCATTGGGTCTTGAACTCTGGTCTCTCATGTATCCCAGTAACTTTTCACTGAGCCACCAGAGGGCTTTAGTTGTGGATGCTTTCTTTTTTGTTTTCTGCTTTCTCTCTCTGGCTCCACCTCCTGTCAGCTGTTGGCAATGTGCAATTACCAACAGACTATTTAAACCTGCCTGGCTAATCAGTCTTTGGCCTGACATTGTGATTCATTCCATTGTTTGTGCCTCTGTTCAGCTTCCTAAATTCCTGTCTTGTTGATTTATTCCTGGCTTCTGAACTCGGCTTGTTGATTGACCATTCTTCTGGATTTTTCCCTGAGCTTGATGAAAGATTGGACTGCTTTCCTGGTATACAGACCCTTGGCTTGAATACTGACTATTCTCGTGTATCTTTTGTCTCCAGCCTGTCACAGTAGTACCTGTGTATTCTGTATCTCCAGCCTGTCACAGCAGTACCTGTGTATCCTGTGTCTTCAGCCTGTCACAGTAGTACCTGTGTATCCTGTGTCTCCAGCCAGTCACAGCAGTACCTGTGTATCTTGTGTCTACAGCCTGTCACAGCAGTACCTGTGTATCCTGTGTCTCCATTCTGTCACAACAGTACCTGTGTTTTCTGTGTCTCCAGCCTGTCACAGCATCTCTACTGTGATACCTGTGTATGCTTACCCTGCTTCTGGAACCAAGCATCTCTACTGTAATACCTGTGAATTCTTACCCTGCTCCTGAAGCCAAGCATCTCTACTGTGAGACCTGTGTTTAAAGGGACACTGAACCCAAAAAAATGTATTTTGTGATTCAGATGCAGCGGTTCCCAACCTTTTTTCTCTCCCATACCCCTTGATTAGGCTTTTCATTTATGAGTAGCCCCTCTCTTAATTACTCCCACCCATCCCTCAAAATAAAGGAAGAGCTTTTTTATAGGGGCGGTAAGCTATACCTGAGTGGCATACGACTGTACGTGTATCAACAGGATTAAAGCTCAGATCTAATTCTCAGGAGGAGACCTGCTGCGTGTCTGAAACCCCTGGCAGCTGCCTGGTTGCCCCTAAACACAGCCCTGGGGGGGAGTCAAAGTGTAATGATCATAAAAATAAATATATGAATTTGTGAGATCAGATCGATATTAACCACCCAGCCACTATGGACGTTTTTAGTTGGAACTGAAGCAATCTGACTCAAGCAAGCACTAGTACTTTACTTACCGGCACTGACTATAACTTATGTAGGGATGCAGACCCGTCTCGCCTGTGTGACTCGCAACATCCACGGCTCTACCACACGTGTCCATGCAGCTATGCAGCTACAGTGCTGCTTCTAACTGCGCACTCACAGTCAAAATTTTGTGCATGGGGTGAGTGGAGCAGGAGGCTAAGCAGTCTGGTGACACAGGGTGATCATTAATATGTGGACCGGAGTCCTCCACACCCGGTCCACATATTTCAGGTGCAGGGGCTCCCATCTGCCTATATGCCAGGCCAGGACTTCACTTGTCACTTTCCGGCTGAGCGCTCCTTCCTTCCGCAGTTCCACGATGGTTATTAGTTGATAACCCATTGAGAGTGCCCCCCGACCCTCCCCCCGCATCTTCCGCCATTACCAACAATATTTTTGTGTACCCCCAGGGGTACACGTACCACAGGTTGGGAACCGCTGAGATAGAGCATGCAATTTTATGCAACTTTCTAATTTACTCCTATTATCAATTTTTCTTCGTTCTCTTGCTATCTTTATTTGAAAAAGAAGGCATCTAAGCTAAGGAGCCAGACAATTTTTGGTTCAGAACCCCGAACAGCACTTGTTTAAAGTAAAAAATCAGCAAGAACAACCCAGGTTGTTCACCAAAAATGGGCAGGCTTCTAAACTTACATTCTTGCTTTTAAACTAAAGATACCAAGAGAATGAAGAAAATGTGATAATAGGAGTAAATTAGAAAGTTGCTTAAAATTGCATGCTCTATCTGAATCACGAAAGAAAAAAATTGGGTTCAATATCCCTTTAACCACTGCTTGCCTGAACTGCCAAGACCTGTGTTTAACCTCTTGCTTGCCTGAACTGCCAAGACCAGTGTTTAACCTTTTGCTTGCCTGAACTGCCTAGATTTGTGTTTAACCTCTTGCTTGCCTGAACTGCCAAGTCCTGTGTTTAACCTCTTACTGCCTGAGCTGCTGTGACCTGCCATCGCTCAGCCTTTGCTGTATCCTGTGTTCAAGCTATTTTTATACTTAAAAGGCAAACAAACAAGCATGGAAGCCGTGCGTACACTCTTTACCCAGCGATAGAAAGTAACCACTGGCACACAGGAGAGTGGGTGATGACGTAGGGCGCTCTGTGATGATGCAAAGACAAGCCTTGCTTAGATAAAAGCCAAATCTTTAATTAATCACTGCTTCATAAAAACAAAAATAAGTATTCAGGGTAAAAACACACAGCAAAAAGACCGCAATGACATAGTAGTATGGAATGGAGACCGGGCTCCTATGCAGACATGTTTCATGCTGGCTCGCACTTGTTCACTGCTCTGAGCATGTCATTGCGGTATTTTTGCTATGTGTTTTTACCCTGAATACCCTAAATACTTTTTTTTTGTTTTTATAAAGCACTAATGAATTAAAGATTTGGCTTTTATTTAACCAAGGCTTGCCTGTGTTACCTGATGCGGTTGGACAGTTGGAGATATATTCTATATATACTTGGCCTTGCTAGTGTTCTGCCTGTTATACCAGTTCCTGTATTTCTCATCCATCACTAAGCCTAAAAGTAAAAAAGCAACATTAGCCCCATTCAATAAACTGGAGCCTGTAACCGAAATTGCCTCTGCAAATGAGCTTCACTCTCCAGACCCGACACCAAGTGTAGACAGTGGGCATATGGAGGGGCTTAATACCAGCACAGATGAAAAGCGCAGGAACAGGAAAGAGGAGGCAAGAAAGGCCATGCAGACTAGAAGGCATCCACAGTAATAAACATATTGGGGATGTGAGCTAAAGGACTATTGGAAAGGGGTTTGACAATCTGCCCCTCCAGAGATATTCATTTTTTTTAAATTGAAAAAGTCTTACATAGGTTTTTTACAAGTCCATAAAGATCTTGTAAATCCCCCAGGACACCCTAAAGCGGCAGGAGTCAATTCAGTATTTGCTAATATAGCTAGGGTTTTACAACCAGAAGTAGATAATATGACTTCCTATATAATAGACATAGGGGATTTTATTGACAAGTTACAGGTTTTACACTTCAGTAATAACAAGTATATTTTATTTACTTTGCATAGAGTACAAACTGCAGGGCAAAAAAGACGATTGAATGTCCCTTTTTACTTTTAATTCTCCTGAATGTAGTTCCATATTAGAAAAAGAAGCACAGTATTCTGGGAGTTATATAGCATTCTGGATTTGTAGTTCACTATTTCCCTCTCAGTATTGTGCCACTGTAGCTCTGAACTCTAATTCCCAGCATTTATTGTACAGAGGTGAGTAGTCAGCTTCCTGGAAGGCAGAAAGTTTTGTATGAGGTCACGCCCCTTCTCCATGCTGTGTGTAAGTTTAGGCAATAACACAAATAGAGGAATGCTAATTGCATAATGTTAGCAGTTTTAGGCTTTATGTGTATAGGTGAACTTATACTAGTTCTTTTATGTTTAATTGTGATTATGTTTTTCTTCTTTATAACTATATAATGCAACAGATCAAATAAACAAAGCAGTAAATAATAAATAAAACTATATGCTCCTTCTATTTTCATGTATAAGTTAGGAGTCTGGATAGAGATTCATTTTTATTACACCCCCAAAACAATGGTGTGAAAGTGTATTAAAGTTTAGGATATAGTGACTCCCAAAATGTATAGTTTACTAGCAAACTCTGTGATAGATTTTGGGATCATTTTAAACCTCTGTTGTGTTTATTGTCTGGGCATGTTTCACTTTATTGCCCATGTGGACATAGATAATTTGGGTAGATTTGATAAAGCACTTAGGGTAGTACTCTAATGTGATTATTTCTTGTTTATGGATATGTAGTATATGCAGAAAAAGGGAACAGCGCTTGGATATAATGATGCCCCATCATATGCCAATCTTTTAATGAATAGCTTTAAAGAAAGGATTGTGTGATGAGAGCAGGATGTGATGTCACTAGTTGGGGGCAGGGCTTAGGTCCGGTAGTCTGTGTCGCAGTTAGTTAGTACAATCAACCTGAATAGATGTATGTTGCTGTGCTCTGTAATAAAATAGAGTTGTACCATCATTGCTGTGTCCTGCATATGTCCTGCATCTCGTGACATGGTGTCAGAAGTTCTGGTCTGCGCTTCTGTTCCTGATCGATGACAATGTCAAAGTTTACCCCACCTGAGCCTTTTGACTTCTCTCAGCCTGCAGCTTGGCCCACATGGCGTCAGCGGTTTCAGCGCTTCAGCATTGCTTCCAAACTGAACAAGGAGAGTGGTGAAGTACAAGTTAATTCTCTTTAATACTCTATGGGGAAAGATGTGGAGCCAGTGTTCAATGCTTTTACTTTCCAAGAAGGGGAAGAATTTAACTTTGATATAGTTATGGATAAACTCAGTGCCCACTTTGTGCCCAAAAGAAATATGATTCATGAGAGAGCTTGTTTTCACAAACGTAATCAGCGTGTGGGAGAATCTGTGGAGTTATTTTGTGCGCAGCCTTTATGAACTAGCTGAATTCTGTGAGTTTGGTGTTGCTAAAGAAGAGCAAATCAGAGACAGAATAGTTATTGGAATTGCAGATGCTGAAGTCTCACTGAAGCTGCAGTTAGAGCCTGATTTAACATTAGATGGGGCTATTAGGATGGCCCGCCAGAGTGAACTGGTGAAAAAGCAAAGTGCTGATCTGAGGTCTGAGAGTATTGTGGATGAAGTGCAACAGTCCAGGAAAACTGCTAGTGAAAGGCACAGTGTGAGCGGTAGATCTAAAATAATGGACAGGCCTAGAAGTGGATGGGCGCATGATCAGAGTGTTATATGCCCGGCCAGAGATAAAAGATGCAGAAAATGAAACAGAATGGGCCATTTTGAAGTGGTGTGTAAAACTGAATACATTAAGGAGATGCAGGTGGACAGTGACCAGGAGGGTCAGGAAGTGTCTTTTGTGGGGTCTGTTGTGGAACGGCCAAGCTCAGAAGAAGATTGGAAAGTTACTTTTACTGTAATGGGAGCCAAAGTTGATTTTAAGATTGACACAGGAGCAGATATCACTGTAATGTCTTTTGCTGCATTTATGAAATTGCCTCGACAGCCCCAGCTGGCGAAGGTTACTACAAATGTCCATAGTCCCGGTGGCCGCATTGATTGTGCGGGGAAATTTCTTGCCAACTGTGAGTACACATACAAAAAGGAAAACTCAGTTACGCATTTAAATTGTAGTTAGTAACTACTATTATCCAAGCAGTACTGTGGATAAGGTATCAGAGTTCAAAGTACTTGTCTGGAGGCTGTTGGGCGTGACTAAGAACATAGGTGCATAACAATATCAGAAAAGGAATGAATGTTCCCACTGCTGCCCAAACGTGCTACCTTATTACCGGAACAAATGAGGGATCTGCGATGCACGGGTAAACTGTATACCTTCTCCAAGTGCTCGTCTGTCCACCAGTTCAGCTCACTTGGCGTCCTTGTAGGCAAATTCAAAGTGCACAGCATCTCTTCTGCCCGCCTCTGACCGGGCGCTGTCTCCTATTGGCTGATTAGTTCCGTCACTCACCCTGAACCACTCCGCTGCATGGATCCAACCATGTATTCCACCAATGACTGCAGAGATGCTGCACACACCTCCCCACAGCCGTAACTCCAGGAAGACTGGCCGAAATAGCAAAAATAGAAAACGATAATCCTGGGAGTAGTAATAAAAGCATCTTTATTGGAGATAGATTAAAATCGAAAAGGCACACATAAAAGAAAAAAAGTAACAACCAGGTGTGGCACTGAATGGCTTACGCGTTTCGGCTTGTAGCCGTAGTCATAGCCTGTAGTGCTATGTGTCACACCACTTAAATACAATTACCTAAAATCTGATAGGTTTAAAATTGTTAGAACACACCTGATGCTTGAGATATATACGTAATGTAAAACATTAACCTAACAACCTCCCTTATTTGAAAAAGATACAAGATAGACCCACTTAAAGCCTGAAGAGTAATCTATACAGGTAGACAGGGACTGATAAACAGTGTGAAAAAGAACCAATTATGTACAGGTCCCTAGGGACATGTAAGGAGCTAGACATAACAGAGAACAATGTTATGATATTGGAAACAGCAAGTTGGGATACCATGTACTTAGTGAATTTTGAGGGGCCATAAGAGTAAACATTAAATTGAAAAAATGATAAAAATGTAAATATATGACAATTGAAAGGGAATCACCATAAGTTCATAATGTCGTATTTGGAGTTGAGGCCACCGGGAATCCGTGTACCCAGTGTAAAGATCCAAAATGCCTCCCTCAACTCCAATATGCGATCAATAGAACCACCTCTTTTCGGTTTGTGCACTTGCTCTATGGCACTCCATGAAAAAGTGGAAAGATTGCCGCCATGGTATACTCCAAAGTGCTGTACTACCGGGGTACTAGATTTGGCTGTGGTGAAGGAAGACAGGTGTTCCCTAATTCTGGTGTTAACATCCCTAGAAGTGAGACCTATGTATTGGATTTTGCATTGGGATCAATTTAATATGTACATAACATATTTACACGTGCAGTTCAGGAGTGGTTTGATGTTGTACGTTTTGCCTGTAACATAACTTGAAAAGGTGTTACCTGTCCTTACAAATTCACAAGGTTTGCACTTATTGTGACCGCATTTGTGCATGCCCTGATGTCTCATCCAAGCACAGGAATCTTTGGTATTAGTGGGCAACATAGTAGGAGATAGTAGGGAGCCTAAGGTGGGACCTTTTCTGTATGAACACATAACTCCACTCTTTACCGTGTCAACTAGTTTGTCATCTGCCTGTAAAATTTTGAAATGTTTATGTACAATAGAGCAAATATCATTGTATTGGCCACTATGAGTGGTGACAAAAGTAACTCCATTGAATTGTTTAGTATTGGTACCCCCCTTATCTGTCAGGAGACTATCTCTAGTCCTGGTAGTCACGGACTGTTTAGCCCTGCAAATGGCGTTTTTGGGGTATTTCCTCTCCTGCAATCTACATTCAAGATCCCTAGCTAATGTCCTAAAGTCATTTGCATCTGAGCAATTTCTTTTAAGTCGGATCATCTCCACTTTTGCAATAGCTTCAGGGACATGCTTAGGATAGCAACTAGTCCCAAAGAGAACTGAATTCCCTGAAATAGGTTTTCTGTAAGAAACTGTCTTGACCTTGCCACTAGGGAGCCCTATCAAGGTAAGATCAAGGTAATTTATGGTCTTGTCATTAAATTCAAAAGTGAATCTAAGATTCATGTCATTATGGTTGAGATATGTGAAAAATTCATCAACTTGGGTTTGAGTACCTGTCAGATGAGGATCAAATCGTCTATGTATCTCTTGTACAGAGATACATAGGCACGGAAGGGGTTACTATCTCCAAAGATGTGGAAGAACTCCCAGAATCCCAGAAATAGATTAGCATACGAGGGGGCAAATTTAGCCCCCACCGCTGTTCCACATCTCTGGAGATAGTAAACCCCCTCAAACACAAAATAATTGTGTGTGAGGAGGAAGCCCACTACTTTAACAATGAAAATGTTGAAGTCTTCGGTGTATTCAGCATAATTCTCAAGAAAAAAGCATTTAGCATTTAAACCTTTATCGTGTGGTATACACGAGTAGAGTGAGACAGCATCCACAGTCAACCATTTGGATTGCGGTGTCCAAACTACCTCCTCCATAAGTTGCAACACATGCTTTGTATCTCGTAGATACGAGGGCAGAGAGGCTACGATTGGCTGAAGGATGCTGTCTATCCACTCGGATAAATTGCACAACAAAGAGTCCACCCTGCTCACAATTGGGCATCCCTTCACCTCCGAGAGGGACTTGTGGACCTTAGGGAAATGATGGAATGCGGGGATTTTCGGAAAGTCAGGAACCAGATATGCAAAAGTTGCTGGATCAATAAACCCTTGTTCCACTCCCTCATCCAAAATATCCACAAGGTCCCTCCTGAAAACAGAAGTGGGGTCGCCTCTCAAAATAGAGTATTTTTCTCTATTACTTAGTTGTCTGATGGCCTCTGTGACATAAGCTTCACGGTCCAGGACAACAGTCATGCCGCCTTTGTCGCTTTACGTATTGTAATACAGGTGTTATCCTTTAACTCCTTGACTGCTGTCCTTTCCCTGAAACTCAGGTTACTCTTTGGCCGTTTTTTGTTACGTTTTAAGGCAATGAGATCTTGCTCAACCCTATTATAGAAAGTTTCTACTATGTTGCCCCGTACCTGTATGGGATAGAATGTAGATTTACCCTTCATAGATGGGCCCCTATTGTGTAAGCCCTGAGTGTCAATGTTGGACTCTGACTGTAGTTGTTGTAGAGAAACAACATCACAGGATTGAGAAAAGGAAAGTGAGCCTATGTTAGCTGGAGCCCCCTGCTGGGTAGTATCTGTGGACTCCACTGAGTGTGCGAAAAATTTCTTGAGAGTTAAATTTCTTATGAATTTATTTAAATCCAACAGGGTTTTGAAAACGTCAAAATCATTGGTGGGAGAGAAATTGAGACCTAAGCTGAGTACTCTCAACTGATCTGTAGTGAGAGATATGGATGAAAGATTAATCACATTGTTATATTTGGCATCTATTTGTACTTTGATATTGGTTTCGCTTGTCTCAATTGGTATCTCTGCTGTCCCTGTAAGCTGTTGTGGTTCTGTGTCTTGGATGTGGTACCTCCCCCTTTGTGTGTGATCTGGTCCTGGGGAAAAACCTGCTCCATAAGACCTTGATTACCTGATTGGGCAACAGTATAGTGTAAACCAGTCAAAGGTGTAGGTTTCAGATGCATAGAATAATTTGAATTATATTTAGGAATTGCTGCTTGTGGTATATCCACTGAATGTACAATGGGAACGGTATGAGTGTCAGCCCTATTAGAACTATGTAATGCACTGTGTGTCTCCGCTGTTAGAGTGGAGTTATTAATAGTACTTGCACCACTACCATTCCCGTGAGTATGAGAGTTGGTGGTCTCATCACTGCCGTCTGTGCTGTACTCAGTATCACTCCCAGTAAAAGTTACATTTTTGGAGTTATTAGTTTGCCTCTGTCTATTCCTGTGTCCCCCTCTTCTCCTCCCAAATCTAGGCTGAGTCTGTCTAAGTGTAGCCCTTTGTTTTTTGCTCCAGATATATACAGTATTATTCAAATAATAATTTTTGTCTCTGAGAAATTTTGTGTGTTTTCTCTCCATGATGGTGGACCTGCTTGTAGCTAAAATGCCTCTAAGGATATTATCAAATATGGCAAAATCAGGGGCTGCACTACGTAAATTCAATTCTGCCTGCAATTCTGCAATTTCTATTTTGACTTTGTCTAGTTGCTTAATCTTATACTGTAACATAAGCAGCATTAAATTCAATTCACTAAGTACATGGTATCCCAACTTGCTGTTTCCAATTTCATAACATTGTTCTCCGTTATGTCTAGCTCCTTACATGTCCCTAGGGACCTGTACCTTTAAAATTTACTTTAATATTAGATATGTCCAAGCACCACTAAGATCCCCTAAGTGTCCCCCTTTGCTAGTATAAGACATAGATCTTTAAACGCTCTTTTCTTATATTTGTTGCCATAATTGGTTATCTTTCACACTGTTTATCAGTCCCTGTTTACCTGTATAGATTACTCTTCAGGCTTTAAGTGGGTCTATCTTGTATCTTTTTCAAATAAGGGAGGTTGTTAGGTTAGTGTTTTACATCACGTATATTACTCAAGCATCAGGTGTGTTCTAACAATTTTAAACCTATCAGATTTTAGGTAATTGTATTTAAGGGGTGTGACACATAGCACTACAGGCTATGACTACAGCTACAAGCCGAAACGCGTAAGCCATTCAGTGCCACACCTGGTTGCTACTTTTTTTTCTTGCATGTGTGCCTTTTCGATTTTAATCTATCTCCCATAAAGACGCGTTTATCACTACTCCCAGGATTATCGTTTTCTATTTTTGCAGCTGTGAGTACAAGCAAAGAAAATTCACCATGTGGGTGCATGTGATTCAAGGCCAGTGTGTTAGAAATTTATTGAGCAGAAAAGCAGCCTGTGATTAGGGCCTCGTGGCCAGAGTAAATGAGATCTCCGAAGATATGTTTGGCGAATTGGGCCTACTGAATTGCAAGCCAGTTCGTATAGCACTTAAAAGTGACGCATTCCCATACAGTATTTCTACTACCCGTAGAATTCCGTTCCCACTCATGCCTCAAGTGGAGAAAGAGCTTATGGGCATGAAGTCTATGGGGGTTATTGAAGAGGTTGTTGAAGCAACTGACTGGTGTGCCCCCATTGTTCCGGTTGCAAAGAAAAATGGAATGGTGCGCATCTGTGTGGACCTGAAAAGGTTGAATGAGGCAGTGAAGAGAGAGAGATTTGTGCTGCATTAGAAGACATAGCTCCAAAGTTGGCTGGGGACAAAGTTCTTTTCTACATTAGATGCTTCTAGCGGCTTTTGGCAGATCCCCCTGGATCCAAAGTGCCGCAAACTGACTACCTTTATCACACCGGTAGGTCGGTTTTGCTTCTGCAGACTCCCCTTCGGGATATCCTCTGCTCCAGAAATTTTTCAAAGGGAAATGAGTTCTCTCCTAAGTGACCACGTGGGCACGGCAGTCGTCATGGACGACATTCTGGTGTATGGGTCTACAGCGGAGGAGCATGATCAGCGTTTAAGTTGTGTGCTGCAGACTATCAAAGAGTCTGGGCTGAAGTTAAATAAAGAGAAATGCCATTTTAGGAAAACTGAATTATGTTACTTTGGGCATATCATCAATGGGGATGGCATCAAGCCAGACCCCGAGAAAATTCGTGCTATTGAACAGATGAAAAGTCCTTCTGATGTACATGAGCTGAGACAGATATTGGGCCTTGTAAATTATGTGGGCAAGTTTCTTCCAGATTTATCAACAGTTCTACACCCTATCACAAAGTTGCTAAAGAAAGACATTGCCTCGGTCTGGGGACCTTCGCAAGAAAAAGCTTTTATGCAGGCCAAGTCCCTGCTGGGGTCTGCCCCAGTGCTGGGGTTCTACGACCCTTCCAAAAAGACTGTGGTTAGTGCTGAAGCAAGCAGTTATGGGTTGGGGGCTGCTCTCCTGCAGTTAAATGAAAATAAACTACAGCCCATCGCCTATTGTTCCCGCACACTGATGGCTGCGGAGTCAAAATACGCTCAAATTGAGCAGTGCCTGGCTGCAGTTTGGGCCTGTGAGCGCTTTCAGCGTTATCTAGTGGGTTTGGAGAAATTTAGTCTGGAGACTGACCACAAACCGCTAGTCCCTCTAATCAACTCTTATGATATCGACAAAACACCCTTAAGATGCCAGAGACTTTTAATGAGACTGCTCAGGTTCAATGTTCAGGCAGTGCTTGTGCCGGGGAAACAACTGGTTGTGGCGGATACACTATCCAGTCTCCCGCTGGCTGCTGCTGAAGAATCCTCCACTGAATCTGATGTGAAAGTGTATGTTGATTCAGTTCTGGCCTCTAAGTCCATTTCTTTAAGGAAACTGGAGGAGATAAAGAAAGAGACATATTTGGACACAGATCTGCAAGAGGTTATAAAGTACATAAAAGAAGGCTGGCCCGAGAGCCGGGCAGACTGGATGTCTTTAAGGTCTTACCAGCCAGAGAGGTCGCAGCTCACGGAGCTGGAGGGGTTGGTGCTGTTCCAAGACCGCATCGTAATTCCTGTCAGCATGAGGAAGGAGATGTTAAACAGGATTCACGATGGCCACTTAGGCATTACAAAGTGCAGAGAAAGGGCAGCTACAGCTGTGTGGTGGCCTGGGATCAGCTCCGACATTGCAAATCACGTGTCTAAATGTGCCTTTTGCCGGGAACGTTGGCCTACTCAGAGAAGGGAGCCCTTGATGTCTACTCCGCTGCCTGCAGGGCTGTGGCAGAAAATAGCTGCTGATTTGTGTGAACTGCACGGGAAAAAGTTCCTTGTTGTGATCGACTACTATTCCAGGTATTTGGAAATTGCACCTCTGAATGATATCACAAGTCAAGCCGTTATCATTCGTCTGAAGAGCTTGTTCGTCCGGTGGGGCATTCCAATGGAGCTGGTGAGTGATAATGGTATGCAGTTCACTTCTACAGAGTTCAGTGCTTTCAGCAGAGAATATGACTTTGTACATTCCATGTCAAGTCCACATTATCCGCAGGCCAACGGAATGGCTGAAAGGGCAGTTCAAACAACAAAATTCATTCTAAAGCAATCTGAGCCGTACCTAGCCCTCTAGTCATACAGGGCGACGCCCATTCAAGCCACCGGGTTTAGCCCGGCACAGCTGATGCTAGGACGCCAGATTTGCGCCACTTTACCCTCAGTGGGTGTCTTCAAGCCGCCTGTCCCTGTTCCTCGGGACGAAGTCCTTAGGAGGGATGGAGAGGCCAAAAAGGGTTATCGTTTCTTCTACGACAGGAGACATTCTGTCAGGCCCTTACAGGAACTGAATGTGGGGCAATGTGTCAGAATTAAACTGGATGATGAGAAGAAATGGAAGACGCCTGCTACGGTAATTGGACGTTCTCCAGAACCAAGGTCTTATACAGTCCTTACTAATGGAGGGACGGTTACACGCCGTAACCGAAGACATCTTCAGCCTGTACCTGAGAGTCTGGAACCGGATGCCACCGGTGGGATCCCCTATTCTAAGAGAGGTGCCTTCCCGTCAGCAAGATCACAGCGGGGATATATCTTTGCCTCCAGAGGACTCTTATTCACCATCTTCTGTATCAGAGGACAGTTCATGCAAAGTTACATCAAGTGGAAGAGTGGTGATACTTCCGGCCCGATATAGGGACTGACTTTAGCTAGAACAGTGACCGGAAGTATGGGCAGAATAATCCCATGGTCACTGTGGACTAGGGTAGTCTACCCCGATGTCCAAGTCAGGATGTAATTTATGTGTTTATATTTTCTGAACCTATTTGTTTATATATTGTTCGAAAAAAAATGTTGTTGTATACTCTGTTTGTGTACCTTGTTATTTGTTATATTCAAATGTATGCTTCGCCTTTGAAAAAGGGGAAGATGTGATGAGAGCAGGATGTGATGTCACTAGTTGGGGGCGGGGCTTAGGTCCGGTAGTCTGTGTCGCAGTTAGTTAGTACAATCAACCTGAATAGATGTTTGTTGCTGTGCTCTGTAATAAAATAGAGTTGTGCCATCATTGCTGTGTCCTGCATATGCCCTGCATCTCATGACAGATTGTTTAAGAGAATGTGGCACCATTTGATATTTTTGGCATATGGTGGGGTGATATTGGATCCCTTTTGTGAATCCATTGAATATATCTGAGGAAGGGCTTCACTTTCGTTTATATTATAGCTAGAAGATGATATTTTATTACAAGGCATACTTGAAATCTCCAGCAGTAAAGACATAAAAACATTGAAACAAAGTAAAAGGCCCTCAACCAATGGGGGCACATCAACCATAGTAAATATATACGATCAGACGATCCCCTTCTACTTCCTCTTTCTTTACTGCTCCAGCAGAAAGGTGATGTGATTTATTACTCAAATTATTGATTATAGTTTATCCTTTATTCTGTGTCTTTTTCTCTTTCCATCCGATCATTCAATGAGAGTGGACTTATTTTCTATCTATATTTTTTTTTTCTTCTCTACTATTTCAACTTCTGAAAACATTATCCTTAGTTTTGTTTAAAGTTTTCTAAGTATTTTTCCGCTTTTCTGTTTTCATCGCTATTAGTTTAGGATTCTTATCCGCTTTACAAAGGATTGTATTGTTTTGTGTGTTCTTTATATACTGTATATATGCATTTTCCCAATTCTAATTTGTATATACGGCATTTTAAGTCACTCACAAGTTGCTTTTCTTATATAATCTTATGGTCGCCATCTTGGATCACGTGACACAGTGCAACGTTTTTTTGCGCATCATCACGTGACCGCGGCCATTTTGTTTTATATTTTTGCTACGATTGCACCCGTTTTGCATCCTTTGCAATCCGGTGCAATCCTCCCTCATTTTACTATATTTCTTAGAATATTTGCTTTATTTTATTCTAGATACATTTATCGTTTGGCTATTTGTGAATATTTTGCATTTGTATGTTTATTAACAGGTGTCATAATCCCTGCGCTTTTGTCATACGGAACTACCCTTATTACAAGATCAATACCAATCTGAAAACGTATCCTTTGCTGAATACAATTATAATACCTTTTATTATTATTATTATTTATATTACGGTTTTATTATAACATTATTTCAATAGTGTTGGTAAACATTACGGTACTCAAACGAGCTCCGCTGCAGGCTAATACATTACTCCTGATAATCCTTAATACTTATTTGGATTTATCATGTCTGATTCAGAACAACCTCAGGACATCGTGGCCGGACTTTTGGCCGACGGACACTTGGCCGACGGACACTTGGCCGACGGACATTTGGCCGACGGACATTTGGCCGAAACACAAGTGGCTGTCAGATAACAGTCCGGCACAAGATAGATAGATTTAATAGATAGATAGATACATAGATTAGATAGATAGATCAATAGATGCAATAGATACATTTGATAGATACGATAGATAGATAGATTTGATAGATAAATAGATAGATTTGATAGATAGATAGTTTCCCAGACAGAGAATTACAAAACGTGCGGCCTAGGACCCATGGTAAGGTTCCCAGAGGCAGTTGCGGCGCCCGAGGCTGTGATTAGAACAGAGCACTCTGGTAACGCATCTGCCCTCGGCCGAAATCGGAACATTCTTTAGCTTTCTGTCTGTCAGCCAAATGTCTGTCGGCCAAATGTCCGTCTGCCAAATGTCCTTCTGCCAAAAGTCTTTCTGCATTTTGTCAGAGCACCCAGGACATACAGTCCATGATTTCAGACTCAGTTGCAAAAGCCATATCATTCGTTATGGGTGACATGCAAGCCCTGGTAAAAAATATACTACAAGAGTCTTTTCAAGATCAATTAGATACTGATCAACCTAAAAAGAATCTAAAAAATACACAATCTGGAGAGCAACCCCTCTTCCAGTGATAACTTGCCTGCCTTGAACTCCACCCCTGGGGTAATAATAAGGGAGAATGAAACCTCTACAGAGGAAATGCCCATAAATCCATCTATGGATATAGAATATTACACAGAGGACTATTTGTCTGAGGAGTCAGACCACGACCCCTCTAATGATGTTATACCTATACTAGAGAAACCAGAGGTTACGGATAATGCTATTTTAGACCTCCTGGGACAACCCATGTTTGATCCGGATAATTTGAGGCACCCTAGGTCCTCTGAATGGTCCCCTGCCCCACATATTACCAAATTTCTACAATATTGGTTACGCAAGCCCCTGTCCAATTTGGCCAGGAATAAACTACGGGCTGAATGTCCCCGTCCTATTCTCCTGGACAAAGAAGCCCTGGACAGAGTTTGACCCTAATATAGTCACTTTCTTGACCAGAAATGGTAGAGACCCTAGAAGGGGCATTGACAAATAACTAAATTCCACCCAGGATAAACTCCTGGATCTAGTAGGACCGCTGACTCAAATACTTCAATTAGCAGACAATGCTATTCTATCTTCTCAGTTACTAGATCCCATACAAATAAGAGAGTAGGCGCAAATGAGAATATGTCTTCTGGGAAATACAAATGTGTCTCTATCCATAGAAAACCGCAGGGCAGCTCTAACTCGCCTCAACCCTATATTGGCAGAAATAGCCCTCTCAGAAGGAGGCTCTGCAGCAAAAGGGCTTTTATTTGGCTAATCATTTATTATGGAACTTAGCCATTATGTTTCGGCTTTCACGACTCTTGACAGGACCCAATCCAATGTCAGAAGGGTCCTATATGCCCAACGTGGTGTTTTTGCCAGGGCTGGCAGGTTCAGGAACCGCCTGTCCAGCCGTGCTAACTTCAGAGGTTCCTTCAGGCAAACATACACAGCATCTCAGATTAGACCACTCCACTCTTCCCCACTAGGGGTAGAAACTTCAGAAATAGAGGTGCCCCTCGACAGCTGCAAATGCCCCCAGCAGGGCCAGAACCAGGTGAGCACTTTACCCCTTATTGTTTTCAACAAAAAGTTAGGGGGAAGACTTGCCCATTATATTTCAACATGGTCAGCAGTTACATCAGACCCATGGGTACTTCAGACGGTACTGGGTTTCCAACTGGAATTTGTCCAATTCCTATCCCAACCCTATCCACCAAGCCCTATCCCATTTCCACCACAAATGCAGTGTCTGATAGATTCAGAACTAAACCAGTTATGCCAAAAGGGTGCTATAGAGGAATCTATCTCTCAGGGGTTCCTCAGCAACATGTTTATAGTCAAAAAGAAAGATGGAGGTGCCCGTCCGGTCATAAATTTGAAGGAACTCAATCGATTCCTAATATACAGAAATGTCGAGATGGAGGGCATCCATCTCCTCTGCGACATTCTCCAATTGAACTATTGAATGGTCCGCCTAGAACTAAAGGATGCTTATCTAACAGTCCCAATGCCCGAGTCATTTTGCCACTATCTTCAGTTCCTCTGGCAGGGTCAAACTTGGCAATTCACCTGCCTTCCCTTTGGTCTCAGTTCAGCACCCTGGTGCTTCACGAAGATCATGAGACCGATTGCAGCTTTCCACAGATCCAGAGGAATTTGACTAATCTTATATCTAGACGATATTCTCATTCTAGCCCAGGACAAATCCATCCTGTTACAACACCTCTCAACCACAGCCACTCTACTACAAAATATAGGATTCGCAATAAACTTAGAAAAGTCTTGTACCTCTCCTTCCCAGTCCATGGAGTTTCTGGGGTTTTCAGTGGATTCTCTAAAGGCCTCCCTGGCTCTCCCACTGACCAAATTACAAACCATTCGCAAAGTACTTAGTTCTACCCTAACGAAATCACACATTTCACTTCGTCTTCTGGCCAGAATCATAGGTCTCCTCTCAGCCTCAATCCAGGCAATTTTCCCCAGGCCCGCTTTATTACAGAGTCATGCAGACACTCAAACACTCTCATCTTGTCCTAAATCCCTCTTATTCACAATCCATTGCCTTGACCAAAGAGGTCAAACAAGAAATGTCATGGTGGCTTCACAACATGGAAGCATGGAATGGCAGGGCTATTTTCAGGTCCCTTCCGGACTTTATAATAGAATCCGATGCCAGCCTTATAGGCTGGGGAGCATCTTGCAATTTCCAGTCCACAGGAGGGAAATGTCAGGGTGCCAGGAATCAGACTGAGACGAGAAGTGCAAAAATAATCACACCTTTATTAATAGCAAAAATAATAAAAAGTCCACAAGACAAATAACAAGCCAGGAGTCAAAACCAGAGCTGGTAGTCAGACGAGCCGAGTCAGGAGCCAAAGCGAATAGTCAGACGAGCCGGAATCAGGAACAAGGAAAACAGCAGGAATCAGGAACCAGGAAGGACATCAGGCAGCCAGGTAATACACAGGAACTCTCACGAACAGGTCTGAGACAACGCAAAGGCAAAGCATACTGAACAGAGGCCCTTTAAATAATAAGTGATGACATCACAATTCTGAGACTGCATCGTGTCTCACATGGATGATGCACACCAGTCTGGCCATAAAAGGAAGTGCAGGAATTGAGCAGCATCCCCCACAATGCACCATAGTCAGGAAGAGAGGTGAGTAAAATTGCTGCCAGCAGCACATGGCAAACAAAACAGGGAAAAAACCCTGACAGGAAATGGACTCGGGAAGAATCATCCCTCCATATGAATTGTCTGGAACTCTTTGCAGGTTCCTTTGCAATATGTTCCTTCGCAAATTCTTTGACGAATTGCTGTTTCCTTCTCCGCATACACAACATATCAGCAGTTCAATATATCAACCGCCTAGGTGGCACCAGATCACAGACCCTGTCCTCTTTTTGGCAAACAATTTTACCAGTTCTGCTTCGATCACAGAATATCAGTGATAGTGGAATACTTACCGGGCCAGTCCAATGTCGTAGCGGATTGGTTTTCTTGCCATTGGAGAGACGTGAGTGACTGGCACCTTCACAAATCTGTATTTCTCCATGTTAAATCTCTCAGGGGCCCTTTATCCCTGGACCTTTTCGCCTCCAGGACCAACACTCAGCTCCCAGCCTATTTCAGTTGGCTCCTGGACCCAGGGGCAAAAGCCTCGCCTTCCTCCAAGCCTGGCCTCCCAAAGGGAGTTATGCCTTTCCCCCCTTTTCCATGATTCCCAGAGTGATTCTCCACACCCAGAGACCGCAGATTCGACTGATCCTGATCACTCCTCATTGGCCATCCCAAGTTTGGTTTCCAGACCTTCTGGAACTCTCAGTTCTTCCCCCCCCCTGGCACTCCCTCACCGGCAGGACCTTCTCACAGACTCACGGTCTCCTCACCCCCTAATCCTCAGCAACAATCTCTAATTGCTGGCATGGACGATTTCCGGGGTTCCTGGGACTCCTCTGGCCTTTTGGGCCCAACTCGAGAGCACCTACGAGACTCTTGGGCCCTGGGAACTAGAAGATCTTACCTGGCAGCCTGGTTAGTATGGCTATGCTGGTATATGGCAAAACATGCCAATCCCTTTTCTGCCCCTATTACTCTGATAGCAAACTTTCTTGCTCATCTTTTTGAATAAGGGAAAGAATTTCACTCTATTAACGCCTTCAGATCAGCCATCTCGGCTGCTCACTATCCAGTAGAAGGTTTCCCAGTGGGTAAGCACCACCTCATTTGCCGCATTATGAGGGGAATCAGATTAAAGATTCCGCCACAAACCAGGTACAAATATCTCTGGGATGTTTCTCTTCTGTTCTCCTTCTTTAGATCTTGGCCTCAGAATCCTCAACTGTCCCTTAAGCAGTTATCAGCAAAATTGGATGTTCTCCTCTGTCTACTCTCTTTTCACAGAGTATCAGATGTACAGGCTCTGGACAAAGATGGGTTTCTTTTTTCCCCTGAAGGGGTTCTTTTCTCCGTTCATAGACGTACCAAAACTTTTTCCTCCGAGATTTCCTATCCATACTTTGAGGAGGAGCCTCAATTGTGTGTAGCGGCATGTCTCAAAGAATGCCTATCTCGAACAGCTCCTATGGCTACCTTGGGCAAGGGTCCTCTCTTGATCTCTTATGTTCATCCTTTTAAGCCAGTCTCAGCTCACTCTATAGCAAGATGGGTAAAATGGATCATGTCTTTTTGATTATGGTCCCCTAAGTCTTTTGGGGCTCATTCACTAAGGGGAGCATCAGCTTCTAGAGCTTTCCTTTTAGGCTGCTCTCTCCAGGACCTTCTGACAGCCACTGATTGGTCATCAAACTCTGTATTTCGAAAGATTTATTTTAAACCTATATCTCATGCAGCTCTGAAGCAAAATAGGAGCCTCCTGTCTTGTAATAAAATGTGGCGAGTATTTTGCCCACCCTATGTTTCCCTTCCAAAATAAAAAGTAAAAAAATAAAATTGTTATATTCTTGACTTTATCCTATTGTCCTGTTTGATTTATTCATTCATCATGACTAGAATATTATGCATTTCATTTTCAGTATAACACATCTCTCTTCATGAGGTTTGGATGCGAATACCTATCAGATTCCTGAAACCTATCATCAACTCTGGTCCCACTCAGTTGTGCCGTTAAGCATTCTGTTTGGATCATCATCAGTTCTGGATGTCGTTTGAATCCAGTAAAGAAAGAGGAAGTGGAAGGGGATCGTCTGATATATATATATATATATATATATATATATATATATATATATATATATATATATATATATATATATATGTATATACTATGGTTGCTGTGCCCCCATTGGTTGAGGGGCTTTTACTTTGTTTCAATGTTTTTATGTCTTTACTACTGGAGATTTCAAGTAAAGGAAGTAAAGCAAAATACTTGCCTCCTGTCTTTAATAAAATTGTGACTATTGTGTCACCAAGGCTAACATAATCCTCATTATTCCTGGACACAAGGGTTTATAAAGATACAGTAACAGGGCAATTCATAAAAATGATACTGCCTTGGTAGCCTATGACAGCTTTCATCCTGAGAATTTAAAAAAGTCCTTACTACGTGGTCCATTAGTAAGAGTTAAAGAATAGTGAGTGATGAGGCCATATTAGATACCTGGCTTATGGAAATGGGGGAGAAATTTATAGAGAGAGGTTAACCAACAAGGTTAATAAAAGATCATGTTAAGAATGTATAGGAATATGGTTTTGGTAAAATTAAAAATGAAAAGAAAGATTTGCAAAGGATGGCATTTCTGTCACAGTTTAACCTGTATAGCAGAGAGATTACTAATATTGTACGTAGAAACTGGCATATACTGAAAAAATGTAATGTATATATAAAGGCTTTTTTAAATCTTCCAATGATGGCTTTCAGACGATTTCCTAGCCTGAAGGATCTGATACGTTGTAGTGATTTAGGGTCCCCTATGGCCTTTGAACAAAGATATATAATTAAAGGGATAGGAAAGTCAAAATTAAACTCACATGATTCAGATAGAGCATGTCATTATAATACACTTTTAAATTCACTTCTATTTTCAAATGTGCCTTGTTCTCTTAGTATCCCTTGTTAAAAATTTATACGCACATATCATACACTAGTGGGAGCTGTTGCTAATTGGTGCCTGCACACATTTGTCTCTTGTGGTTGGCTGACTAGATGTGTTCAGCTAGCTGTCAGTAGAGCAATGCTGTTCCTTCAGCAATGATTATGTAAGGGTATCTGTGAAGTAACCTTAAATAAACTACATATGTATCATAGAATCTAATATTTCATTAAGCTAATATCTACTATGAATTGATTTAGCTCCATTGCGAACAAACACTGGAATAGGTGATATCAACCCCTCCCTTTTGCTCTCAACGACAGACTTGTAGAACAAAAAAATAGACAGGACTTCTAAAGAAAAACAAACATTGGTCCCAAATTATAAGAGATAATGTCACATCTAAAGAGCCTTTGAACATGGTCTCAGAAGAGAGATAACTTCTAATTAATTATTGTTGGATAGCCTTCCCAGATTGAAATCTCTAAATTAATTTAGCCAAAGAAATTCATTACTTAGATCACATAAACCCCTGTAAGGAACATACGGTCCATCTGTAAAAATAGTGGAATGTACAAACATACTCAGAGGAAATAGCCCTTAGCATATAGGTGATAAATTGTCCCATTCTAAGCCCCCAATATACATCTCCCAGATGAGCTGGCGTTTTAAGTCTCTGCATGACATGGGAAACTAGATATCAGATAAAGAAATTGTGCCTAATTTTCATGTAGTTTGTCAAGGTATCTGAGCATTATTAAATAATATATACATCTATATTTATATTATTTAATAAATCTATGGTTGTGTAACCAAATAATTAATTTCATTGGTAAAACTCCAAATGTCACTGTGTGTAAACCAACCCCCTCCTTCCTAATTACAATGCATACAGGTGAGAACAAAGAAAAGACATTTGATCTAATTAAGTTCAGGCAATCATTTCAAAGAAAGACATAAGATACGCTTCTCCTAATTAAGATAACATTTAAGTTATTTCAAAGAGAGAGCATCTATCTCATTACCTAGGTCACAGGAACCCTTGTGAGTTATAGACGGTCCGTCTGTGAGAATGTTTGAATCTACAAACATTTTCAAAGGAAATAGTCTTATTCACATAGGTGCTAAATTGACACCTGCTGTGTATTGAATCCACGAGTTCTAGACGGCATGTCTAGATGAAAGATGGCTAAACAGAGACACATGTGGCATTGCAACTGAAATTCATTTTAAAATACAACCTATATAATTTTAAATACTATGTTAAATATCTATATAGGGATCTTGGGAAATGCAATTCAGATTGTAATAAATTAAATGAATAACTGCATTACTATATATATAAAATGCTTAAGTTATTTCAAAGATGAACACATTTTCTTTGTTTTCCAGAAATCTAGTGTTAGACTAATTTCAAAATAATATTTGTCTCTTTATTTTTCAGACAAGATATCCTATGTATATTAGTCATAAACACAGATATATGTGGATATCTTCTATTTTATCATAGAAATTGATAAAATACTGGTGTTTGGTATCAAATTGTACATTTTCTATTATGCTAAATGAAATATAGATGCTAACAAGAGAGTTTTATTAATGCAAAAAGTTATAGTATGATAAATAATCACTCTATAAGGATGTATTAAATTCTTAGCAATGTTTGATGGTGGGGCTGCATTCCTGGTTGTCTGCTGCCACCTATGGATTAGAGACGGTATTGCAGCGCAGGGAGGCATCTCCCAAGATGACCTATGATATGTTCAGATCCAAAGGGCCCATCATATTGTTTCACCAATGATTAAGATAATATAAGCTGAATGCAAGAGGAAAAGACAAAAAGGCTGACTAAACTTTTTGCTAAGGCTGGTGACTGAAAACTATTGCGTTGGAATACAGTCATTTTTAAGCAAATTGGGCTACTGCTTTTGATCCATATTGCAAATACCCTCATATCCATATGAGGTGAAACAAGAAAATACTTGGAAAGGATTGAAACATTTATTGGTTCAAGTTGGTGATGTATGATTGTTCTATATTTTAAAATTTAAATCAAAGGTATTTAGTAACTATAGTCAAATAGCAGATTTAAAAGAACAAATTGTATTTTAACCTTGTGTTTCATAGTCCTGTATAGTGTTAAGCTTGTCTTTTGTATGCTAAGTAATTGATCTTTGCAAATATATACCTATATTTTAGAATTTACTTTATTGCTGCTAAAGAATTTATTTCATCTCAGATAACTTAACATAGAAATTGACTGGTAAAGTGTATTGTTCTATTGTTTTACTAAGCACTGTTAAAGTAGTGGCTCATATCTTGGTATCTCATTGTGGTATTTTAATGAAATTCAATTGTGAATAAGGTAAATGTTATGATCTTTGCATAGCATATTATAATAGTTTAAACGTGTATAGTTGGATTCACATCTGGTTTTCTACAAATATATTTCAATGTGTCTATACATTTTAACTAATATAAAGAATTTAGGAATTTACATTAATTTTATTGTTTGGTATATGCAGGTTTATTGAGGGTTTATTTTAAAGAATGATTATTAAATATATTGTATTATAACCCGGTCATATACTGACAAGTTTAAGATACTCAAATGAATATATATATATTCAGACAACATATTAAATATGAATCTGGGAGATTTCTATGCCTAAGAAGGGTAATATGGGAAGCTGAAAACCTAAGAATCAAGATTTCAACATGTCTTAACCTATGTATTTTTTAAAACATAGAAGTCTTAAGGATTCAAAGTTTGGACAAATCATATATATAGTTTTCAAACATTAAATATGTACCTCAAACTATTAAATAATAGGTACAAATTAATGGATATGAAATTGTCTGTTTGTATAATATTAAATGTGAATGTCTGCTAAATGAAAAATATAAATAACATCATATGTTTTTATACACTCAGCAAGAGATATACAGATATGCAATATTTATATTCATATGGGAAAGTAGTCCAATATAAATATAATTATGTGAAATGATTGCTGATCTCAAGGTATGTATGTGATATTAAGATGATAACTGAGATATTAATTAGATCCATGCTAAAAGTATTAAAATCCTTTTAAATACCCATATTTTTTAAATGTATAAGAGTTACTTTGTATTGTGAGAAGTATATCATGTTTAATATTGATGAAATACCCATATTAAATAATATTAAGTAATCCTATACAAATAGGACATAATTGTATGCTGAGGCAAGAAATAGTGAATACACTAAATATACATTTTAAAAAATATATATGAATCTATATTAAACTGTAGCAGTATTGATAGTTAGAATGCATTTCTGGTTATCTATATAAAGCAAATCTGGGCCTAACTTTCATCCATCTTGTAAAAATACCCCTTTTAATTTATGAGGTGAAATTGGACTTATCGGAGAAAGCTGAGACACTTATTTGGTTATGTTGTAACGAATGGCAGTGACTATAATTTAATATTTTAAAGCAAATACATTCATTGTTACTACAGTAATTGAAGCTAGTAATTTAAAGAGCACAATTTGTATTTTAAGCTCATTTTCATAGTACTGTGTAGTTTAACTAGTCATATTTAGTGCTAAGTAATTTATATTTGCAACTATATATATATTTTAGAATTTGGCTTATTGTAGCTAAATAAGATTTATTTCAGCTCAGATAGATTGGCATAGAAATTGGCTGCTAAAGTATATTGTTATATTGTTTAACTAGGCACTGTTAAAGTTAGGGGTCCATATTCTGGTATTTTATTGTGATATTTTAATGCGATTCATTGTGAATAAGGAAAATTGTAAAGGTATATTTTTTATGATCTTTGTATAGAATATTGTAACAGCTTAAGTGTGTATCATTTGATTCATATTCTGGTTTCTATAAATATAATTCAATGTGTTTATAAATATTAACTAATCTCAAGAATTTAGGAATAATTATTAATGTCAATTGTTTCTTATATACACTTTTATTGGGGGGTTATTTTTTTATATTTAAAAGTTTTTATTGAGGAATTGTGTGATACAATTATTATACAGTCATAAAGAAAAACAAAAGAAAAATACAAGCAATATTCATGAGATATACTTCTAAGGTTACAATCCTCTTTTTTCCCCCATTAGCAACAAATCAGGCCACTCATGGACCATAGATGCATATATGAAAAGATGTATAGGGATATTGTAAAATAGAAACATACCAAGTCTATGTAAGTTGAGTATTATGAAATTTATAGTTAAAGAACCAAAACCAAACCTTTTAACTTTAATGCATAACTAATATATGTGGCACCTTGCTCAAACATATTTTGTGTGGGAAGAGGGGATATGATTTATTGAAAAGGGTATAGTAATATAGGGGTGAGATAAGATACCATATAAATATAAACTAAGCTAAGTGATTAGAGAGTCACTTTGTAACAAGTACAGGAGCAGGGTACTGTACTGAACACTATAGGCTATAGGGCTAAGTAGTAATGAGTAAGATAAGTATTTGAATTCCCTAGGAAGTTTGCACATATGCGGGCAGTTTCCATCTATAAAGGATTCATGACTCTGATATATTTAAACAATCCCTCTTCCCCTGTTTTATTTTTCTGTCTACTCCCGCAGATCCGGCCGCTAGCCATGTGGAGAAGCGCAGCATGTTACTGGGCAATTATGAAAGAGGGGCAGCAATACTCTGAAGTATAAGTCACTAATTCAATGCAAACGATCCAGTGGGCAACTACCAGCCTGTTTCCCTCCCAGGGTGTAACTTTTATATAGATAACATTTATATGAAGGGATAATTATGGCAACGTTTGTATATAAGTATAACTAGCAATATTATTTACAAGTATAATATGAAAATGCTATATTGATGCATTAACATAAATGAACTAGACTAAAGATATCGAGTCCAAAACAGCATAACTTTTGTGAATTTTCAAACAGTATTTTTGCCGTTGTAATGGAGTTAATGGCGGTTATAGCATAATATATTTACTCTAAAGTATTAACCCCATGATTTTGTCTTCGAGAGGGGCCCACCTACTATGTAAAAGTCTCTTTGAAAGATGTTATGGTGGTGGCGTGGGGTCAATTGAGAGCTCAGACCAATCTCTTTGGAAGTCCCTTCATGGAAACCTAAAAGTCTTGTTAAATCGAGATGTTTGCGGGAGACCTCTGGCTGTGGATTGGCTTCATTATAGTTGTTCTCTGGAGCGGTTATCTCGGTTAGGGAGTGTGTCTGGTTTGTCACTGTGGTGTCCTGGGGGGCCCCTACAAACCCCCATTCGACCATGCATAGCGGTAAATGTACTCCCATCTGCGGACAGTTTCTCAGAGTGCCAAGAAGAACCTTAGATGTTGGCCTTGTCTTTAAAGAATATCTTGGGACTGAAGCTTCACTCGGAAGGTTATACAGAGTCCCCGGTCCTGTCCTTCCATATGGTGGTGTGAGTGATATTCCAGAAAGAGACTCAGAGTGCTTGAGATTCCCCTGCCAAGGATTTGAGTCTGGTGGTTTTGTTACCATCATGTCTTCACTAGTTGAAGCTGCTGTGCTTGTGGTAGACAAGCGATTCAGTAGGTAATCATAAGGAGCGTTATCTATAAGGCATTGACACCAGTCTTCAAATCTGGCCATGTAGGTGTTTAAGTTGTTTTGTGGGACTGCTTTCCCTGGCCATATTTGCTGCTGTGTGATGACTTATTGCATCGATTCCCCTTGCTTAGCTTTTTGGCGCTCTCATCCCATCTTGCAATAGAGCGATATAGGTAGGGTCTGTTCCAATATGTTTGGTATTGGCAGAATACCTCGGATTTCAGAGGGGGATAGCATTGCCTATCGTGAGCCGCCGCTCTATGCCTCTCCTGTCTAATCTCTTACTCTAGTATCAAAAATACAGTCTTAGGAAAGATGTACAATGCACTACTATGTGCTGGAGCCCAGTAGTGGTCAATGAAGATAAGTTTTGCTGTAGTAGGTCTCCCAAAATCGGTGGATTTTTAGATTTTCTACTGGAGCTCTAGGAGTGTGCGACCGACCAGGATCACTGCTAAAACATGCCCCCCCCCCCCTAAAGGATTGCAATATGTCACTCATTGGGGGGTTATTTTAAAGAATAATTATTAAATAAATTGTAGTCTAACCCTGCTATATACTGACATATTATTTGGAGGCACTGCAGTAGATATTATTATATTTATCACATTGATATAATATATTTTGTAGTAAATAGAAATTATTATCTCGAAAGAAAAAAAAATTATTATTCTTTTTTTTTAAATTTTAAGATTCATTTTTTTCTCATTTGTAAAAATTGTATTAGCATTTTAATTTAACCAAATACTAAGCCAAAATAATAATGTCTGTTACTAGAAGTGAATCAAATGAATCTATACATAGTATTGAAATATGTTCCCCAAAATTACCCCTCACTCAGGGCGATATCCTTAAGATGGACATTATAGGCCACATTAAAAAGAGGTGTAATATTGTGGGTGATTTAAATGATTACATGGATATGCTTGCAATTAAGGCTAAAAATATTGCTATTGATGATGGAAGGTGGAATGAAAAAAGTGAATTGTTCCAAGAATTATTCAAAATTAATAGATGCAAAAACGCTAAGAAGCGAGATGAGTTAATACTAAAATCCTGGCTCCTTGTAATAAGCATTATTGATGAAATATCCCTCCTCCTTATAGAAAAGGAATTGCAAATACAGGGCTAGAAGATAATATTTACTCATCACGCAGATGCGAAGAGAATTTAAATATAGCCGAAAATGAAATTGTTACAATTAAACAAGACATGGCCGCCTTAGATAAGCATAACCAAAAATTACTAGCTGAAATACAAGTTTTAAATAAGCAACTCGCACAAAGCCAAAGAGAGTTAAGTGGTTTAAAAAGGCCGTATGGTCATAATGAAAACCCCTCTATTAGCAATGAGGATAATGCAGATAATTCTAAATCCCTTAATAAAGAATTGATTCAAAATGAACTGCAGAACTTTAGGGAAGAATTTAAACAAAGGACTCCTATTGGGTCAGAAATACACTTCCCAAATAGACAGTCACCTCATGTTATAAATTCAGGGAACTGCTATACCTCAGAGGAGGGGGAGGGAAGCTCTACAGGGAGTGCAGAATTATTAGGCAAATGAGTATTTTGACCACATCATCCTCTTTATGCATGTTGTCTTACTCCAAGCTGTATAGGCTCGAAAGCCTACTACCAATTAAGCATATTAGGTGATGTGCATCTCTGTAATGAGAAGAGGTGTGGTCTAATGACATCAACACCCTATATTAGGTGTGCATAATTATTAGGCAACTTCCTTTCCTTTGGCAAAATGGGTCAAAAGAAGGACTTGACAGGCTCAGAAAAGTCAAAAATAGTGAGATATCTTGCAGAGGGATGCAGCACTCTTAAAATTGCAAAGCTTCTGAAGCGTGATCATCGAACAATCAAGCGTTTCATTCAAAATAGTCAACAGGGTCGCAAAAAGCGTGTGGAAAAACCAAGGCGCAAAATAACTGCCCATGAACTGAGAAAAGTCAAGCGTGAAGCTGCCAAGATGCCACTTGCCACCAGTTTGGCCATATTTCAGAGCTGCAACATCACTGGAGTGCCCAAAAGCACAAGGTGTGCAATACTCAGAGGCATGGCCAAGGTAAGAAAGGCTGAAAGACGACCACCACTGAACAAGACACACAAGCTGAAACGTCAAGACTGGGCCAAGAAATATCTCAAGGCTGATTTTTCTAAGGTTTTATGGACTGATGAAATGAGAGTGAGTCTTGATGGGCCAGATGGATGGGCCCATGGCTGGATTGGTAAAGGGCAGAGAGCTCCAGTCCGACTCAGACGCCAGCAAGGTGGAGGTGGAGTACTGGTTTGGGCTGGTATCATCAAAGATGAGCTTGTGGGGCCTTTTCAGGTTGAGGATGGAGTCAAGCTCAACTCCCAGTCCTACTGCCAGTTTCTGGAAGACACCTTCTTCAAGCAGTGGTACAGGAAGAAGTCTGCATCCTTCAAGAAAAACATGATTTTCATGCAGGACAATGCTCCATCACACGCGTCCAAGTACTCCACAGCGTGGCTGGCAAGAAAGGGTATAAAAGAAGAAAATCTAATGACATGGCCTCCTTGTTCACCTGATCTGAACTCCATTGAGAACCTGTGGTCCATCATCAAATGTGAGATTTACAAGGAGGGAAAACAGTACACCTCTCTGAACAGTGTCTGGGAGGCTGTGGTTGCTGCTGCACGCAATGTTGATTGTGAACATATCAAAACACTGACAGAATCCATGGATGGCAGGCTTTTGAGTGTCCTTGCAAAGAAAGGTGGCTATATTGGTCACTGATTTGTTTTTGTTTTGTTTTTGAATGTCAGAAATGTATATTTGTGAATGTTGAGATGTTATATTGGTTTCACTGGTAAAAATAAATAATTGAAATGGGTATATATTTGTTTTTTGTTAAGTTGCCTAATAATTATGCACAGTAATAGTCACCTGCACACACAGATATCCCCCTAAAATAGCTATAACTAAAAACAAACTAAAAACTACTTCCAAAACTATTCAGCTTTGATATTAATGAGTTTTTTGGGTTCATTGAGAACATTGTTGTTGTTCAATAATAAAATTAATCCTCAAAAATACAACTTGCCTAATAATTCTGCACTCCCTGTAGTAGTGAGTCAGAGGGTGGAGCTAGCTACCCAAATAGCCCACATAGTACTAATGTACTTAGGGGGTATCCCCATAGTAAATATAGGACAGATAGGGGGGCCTTCAGCCCCAAAAATAAGGTTCCTAGGAAAGCCCAAGATACGTCTAATAAGGTATATGACAACCCTAAAATAATTACTTTCTTAAGGGATGCAGTACCTAAATTTTCCAAAAACGGAACCACTTCTATAATTGACCACTTAGAGAACTATGAAAATGCTTTATCCATAATGAATGTTACTAGTGAGCAGTCAAAAGTTGAATTTCTGCCCTGGGTATTTGAGGGTAAACATCACAAATTCTTTGCTTTACTCAAGGATATGAATATTCATTCCCGGAATGAAACGAAAAATCAGTGCAGAAAAGAATTTGGGAAATATCGCACCAAAACTGCAGCAAAAATAGCTGTATATGGTTTAAAATGTGGTGCTAATCAAAGCCCTATAGAATTCCTTTCTATACTGAAAAGTGCGTACAGTATGGCCGAAGACTACCCCATATTTGAAAGCTCAGAATTTGTGAATTTATTTTACAAAGCGTTACCTGCACACATCAAGCTTAATTTTGATGAGCACTGTTCATTGGACTGGCTGATCAAAGAGAGTACAAAGTTATACTCTATTCAGCAGTCCGGTGAACAGGGGGTTAAAAGGGAACCAAGGCCCAGACCCAAAATTGTGGCAGAAACTAGGGTGTCAACCTAGCCCCCTCAATTTGGAGTCTAATAAAAAAACTTATGCTGAAGTGGCCCAAGAAAACAGGCCTTCCCCACAGAGTTTTAATTCTGTCCCTCCCCCATCACGGGCCGAGGTGCAGAGAGAGTATACTCAAAATTGGGGGCATACCCAAACAAATAGTTATCCCCAAAGAGATGAAAACCCACAAGGTTATCGGTATCCCCATAAAAATAAATACCAAACATAGTGAAAATACTCTCTGGGGGACCAGACACGCCAAGTAAATAGTGCTCCCCAAGACATTAACACTGAACAAGTTGAACCCCAAAGACAACCACATCAAAATAGGAATAATAGCTATGATTCTAAAGGGATCCCACCGATCCAGGAATCAATACCTGTCAAATACTTATACTACAACCAGTACTTATGTGAATAACCTTATTAAGTAATATAAAGTCCCATTAATAGTAACAAGTGTATAATTGTGAATTTGTGGCTATCCCTTTAATACCTTTGCATATGGAGTTAATGCAAAAGATAATACCAAAAGGATATATCATCTGTTGCTAGAGATAAGTTTCTGATCAAAACACTGGTAGTACATAAAGTGTTAAACTCATATTGCCAGTAGTGGCTCATTAGGTATTCTGACTTTTGTATGCTTATGAACCCTTGATTAGTTGTGGAGCAGCTAGATGCACTGTAACGAGTTTATGGAGAGCAACAAGCGTGGAAGCAGCACAGCAGTTAGAATGGTATTAGCAAGCAGTTGCAAGGAAGCAGACTTCAGTTTATACTTGGAAAATGACAAGCAGATAATATAGCGTGTGAGCGTGGCTGACGATGTGCTTGTTAAGAAAGTCAGTTTACACATACAAGCATGTAAGTTTTCATTAAGCGAAGTTCAGTATTAAATATATCTGGTTTAAGTTTATATAGCTTAGAGTGTACTTGTGTAACAGTGGATGTGCAGGGAACTGAGGTCCGGGAATCTGTTCAGTATTCACACCGGGGCTGCCTTGAGAGAGGAGCGGTGTTGGCGTCTTACTCGGTGAATAATGTAGACCGGGAATTCAGTGAGAACGCTGTAGGCGATCACCAATGACGTCAGTGAGGTTTACCTTCAAGGTTGTAGTTCAGGATAGCAAAAGACTTTAATCATCAAGCAATGTTCAGGTGTGCTGTTCACACCTTTATAGGGAAGTGATGAGTGGGCAGGATTAATGTTTAAAGGCACAGTGTATGTGACAGATCCCCCCTTTCAAGGGAGCCCTTATCCTGGGTCCGACCCAGGCTTGTCCGGATTCTGACGGTGAAATGCAGAAAGTAAACGAGGAGCTTGTAGATCACAAAGAGGTATCCAAGAATCTTCTTCCGATCCATAACCTTTCCAATGGACCAGATACTCAAGCTTCCTGCCACAACGCAGAGAGTCCAATATTACGTCTACCTCGAATTCGGTTTGGTCATCAAACACTAGAGGGGATATGTTCATACTGTGCGAGTCCTGGTCATTAGAGCCAAGATAGGGTTTCAGTAGAGATACATGAAATGATGGATGTATCCTGAGGGTTGGTGGTAAAACGAGAGATACTGCATTTGGATTGATGATTTTCCTAATCCTAAATGGTCCTATGTACTGGTTTGTCAGTTTTTTGCTTTAGCTTAAGGTTTTTGTTGAAAGCCAAACCTGATCATTGACTTATATGGAGGGGGACTTTTATGTTTCTTATCGAAATACCATTTCTGAGTAGATTTTGCTTTCTCAAGTTGGAATTTTAAAGATGTCATAGTTTGTTTTAGGTTGGTTACATAATCTGTGGCGCACGGAGAGTTTGAGGTTATTATTGAGTTTGGTAAAGACATAGGATGGTAACCATATGTGGCAAAGAAGAGTGAGGTTTTGGTTGAGGAGTTGATGGAATTATTGTAAGCGAATTCCGCTAGTGGTAACCAATCTGACCAGTCTTCTTGAAGTTGTGAAATGTAGCACTTGAGATATTGCTCTAAGGTTTGAGTAAGTCTTTCTGTAAGTCCGTTGGACTGGGGATGGAAAGCCGTCAACAATCTTGAGGAGATTTTTAGTAAACGACACAGTTCTTTCCAAAACCTGGAGGTGAACTGTGTGCCGCGATCTGTAACTATTGAGGTTGGTAACCCGTGTAACTTCACTATGTGATAAAAAAATGTTTTAGAGGTTGTGAGAGCGTTGGGAATTTTCTTAAGAGGAATGAAATGAGCTAGTCGAGTTAGATGATCAACCACAACTAATATGGTTGTAAAAGTATCGGAAGCAGGTAAATCGACTATGAAATCCATTTCAATCATTGTCCAAGGCACTTCAGGTATAGGTAAAGGTTTCAATAAACCGAATGGATGATGATGTTCCTTTTTGTTTTTTTGCACAAATGTGACATCCACTAACAAAGGTGAGGGTTTCTTGTTTTAAACCAGGCCACCAATAGTTCCTGGATAGTAATTCCTTAGTTTTCTACATACCTGGATGTCCAGATAATGGTGCGGTATGGTGAAGATGTAGAAGGTCTGGAGGTACGAATAGAAGGCCCTTGTAGTAGTATAATCCATAAGCAAGGTCCTTTATACAGGTAGGAGGAATATTAGAATCCTTCTGTAGAGCTATGAGTAAATCACTTTAGAGAGTTGAGGTTACAGCTAAAAATTTCTTCAGATGGTATAACTGTTTGTGATTCTTTTTTTTTCAGGATGTTTTACAAATGAGCGTGAGAGAGCATCCGCTTGAGTGTTCTTTGATCCGGGTCTATAGGTAATCTGAAAATTGAATCGATCCAAGAAAAGAGACCAACGTACTTGACGTGAAGATAGGGTTTTATTTTTTTTTCAGATATTGCAGATTCTCATGATCAGTTAACACAAGAAATGGTATGAGTGTCCCTTCAAGCAAATGCCTCCAATGTTCCAGAGCACTTTTGATGGCTAGAAGCTCTAGATCTCCTACTGAGTAATTCCTTTCAGCATTGGTGAGGAGTCGAGAGTAGAAAGCTACTGGATGGTGTTTTGGAGTATCTATCCCCTTATGCGAAAGGATAGCACCTAATCCCACATTCGAAGCATCAACCTCAAGAATAAATTGAGAATCAGGGTCAGGTAGCTGTAAAATAGGTGCAGAAGTAAAGCATTCTTTTAGGTGTTCGAAAGCTTGTTGAGCTTCGTGACTCCAAACGAAACGCTGTTTATCTTTTAATTTAGTTAAAGGTTGTACAATGGTTAAAAATCCGTTGATGAATCTCCTGTAAAAATTAGAGAAACCTAAAAACCTCTGTAAAGACTTAACTGAATTGGGGGTTGGCCATTGGATTATTGCTGACACCTTAGCCAGATCCATGTCTATACCGTTAGGGGAGATTATGTGACCCAGAAATTTTATTGTCTTTACGTGGAACTCACATTTCTCAGCTTTGGCGTATAGCTGATGTTCTCTCAGTCTAGCCAGGACCCATCTTACGTGTTTTATGGGATCAGTTATGTTTTTTGAATACATTAAGATATCATCGAGATATATTACAACGCAAAAAAAGATATCGTTAATGAAAAATTGAAATGTGGCGGGTGCATTCGTTAAACCAAAAGGCATTACATTGTACTGAAAGAGGCCATAGCGGGTTCTGAATGCGGTTTTCCATTCGTCACCCCTCCTCATTCGAATTAGATTATATGCCCCCTTCAAGTCTAACTTAGTAAAATTGGTTGCATCTGTTAAACGTTCAAGCAGTTCTGGGATCAGAGCGAGCGAATATCTGTTTTTAATTGTGATGGAATTTAGACCCCGATAATCAATGATTGGTCGTAAGGTACCATCTTTGTTGGTAACAAAAAATATCCCAAGTGCTGCAGGGGATGTAGCTGTTGAAATAAAACCCTTTCTGAGATTCTCATCAAGGTACTCTCTGAGATGGTTCAATTCTTTATGTGATAAAGGGAAGATACGCCCAAACGAGATAGTAGACCAAGGTTTGGTATCAATGGGGCAATCATAGGGTCTATGTGGAGGCAGATTTTCTGCTTCCTTGAGATCGAATACGTCTGAAAACTCTGAATATTCTAATGGTACTTGTGGTTGTAAAGTTTTAATTTACACATAGGGATAACAGGTTGAAGAACAATAAGATGAAGAAAAAATAACTGTATTAGTTGACCAATTTATTTTAGGGTTGTGTTTTTTTAACCAAGGGTATCCTAGTATTAAGGGGTATAAAGAGCATGGAATAATATCAAAAGTAATATATTCCCTATGACCGTTTGTTCTAGTTACAAGTAATGGAATTGTGTGAAAATCTGTGTATTTCTTTTGGTAGATCTCTGGGTGTTGTTTCTCAGCCCTCCTTTCTCTGTATCGTCTGTCCATGGCAATGCTTATTTTTATGAGGGACTCCAGTGTCTCGGGGGGTTCTATACAAGAAATTTCATCCTTGAGATGTTCAGATAGACCTAATCTGAATTGGTTTTTTAAGATGACAGGATTCCATTCGGAATCTGTGGCCCATAGCTGGAAGTCTGCCACGTAGTCCTCAACCGCTCTTTTTCCCTGCTTCAGGCTTCTCAGGTTGTTTTCAGCGGTTAACTGAGTATTATTATCCTCATACAACACTGCCATTGTCTTAAAAAAATTATTGATAGAATCCAGAATAGCGTTGTCTGTTTCATAGAATCTGTCAGCCCATGATCTCGGATCACCAGTTAGATAAGAAATAGTAGTACATACCTTGATTCTATCTGTATAGTAGGTTTTGGGCTTCATTAAATGTTTTAGTGTATAATTTTCATTTTTCACTTCAGTTAACCCCTGTGCCAAAATCTCAACTTTCTGATTTAAGGAGGCAATCTCATTTGCCATTAATGCAGGATCCATGATTCTTTTATATAATGAAAATGATATCAGGGCTTGATAATTCTGTCAAATACTTATACTACAACCAGTACTTATGTGAATAACCTTATTAAGTAATATAAAGTCCCATTAATAACAACAAGAGTATAATTGTGAATTTGTGGCTATCCCTTTAATACCTTTGCATATGGAGTTAATGCAAAAGATAATACCGAAAGGATATATCATCTGTTGCTAGAGATAAGTTTCTGATCAAAACACTTTACAAAATGGTAGTACATAAAGTGTTAAACTCATATTGCCAGTAGTGGTTCATTAGGTATTCTGACTTTTGTATGCTTATGAACCCTTGATTAGTTGTGGAGCAGCTAGATGCACTGTAATGAGTTTATGGAGAGCAACAAGCGTGGAAGCAGCACAGCAGTTAGAATGGTATTAGCAAGCAGTTGCGAGGAAGCAGACTTCAGTTTATACTTGGAAAATGACAAGCAGATAATATAGCGTGTCAGCGTGGCTGACGATGTGCATGTTAAGAAAGTCAGTTTACACATACAAGCATGTAAGTTTTCATTAAGCAAAGTTCAGTATTAAATATATCTAGATTAAGTTTATATAGCTTAGAGTGTACTTGCGTAACAGTGGATGTGCAGGGAACTGAGGTCCGGAATCTGTTCAGTATTCACACCGGTGCTGCCTTGAGAGAGGAGCGGTGTTGGCATCTTACTCAGTGAATAATGCAGACCGGGAATTCAGTGAGAATGCTGTAGGCGATCACCAGTGACGTCAGTGAGTTTTACCTTCAAGGTTGTAGTTCAGGATAGCAAAAGACTTTAATTATCAAGCAATGTTCAGGTGTGCTGTTCACACCTTTATAGGGAAGTGATGAGTGGGCATGATTAATGTTTAAAGGCACAGTGTATGTGACAATACCCTGGGAAATCAAAAAATCGGTCCATGGGTAAAGATAGCTTGTCCATTCAAGTGGGCCAACTCAGTACGCAAGTAAGTTAATTATGTACACTATTTACTAATATGAGTCAAGCTTTGATGGCTCAGAACCCTAATAATCCTTTTTTAGGGGGTACAGCCAGTGGCCAGCAGTGGGCCACAGGCACAGTCATAAATACTGTGGTATTACCTAAAAGAGAGATATACCAAATAAAATGATAAATGTCAATATTGGTACTAATCATGTTTTCTCCCTACAGATGATTTAGCAGTGATGATGAGCAACCTCAGCCTGGAAGCTCTAACAAATCTTTTCCTTTGCAGTATTCTCTTAACCTTATTTCCACAGATGCAGTGCACAGGAAACCTGTCAGCCCTATTATAGAGGAGAGGACTGGTAAGAATGAGAATTCTTGTGCATCAGGTAACATGGAGTATTCAGGTAACTCATGGCGAAGCCCACAGATGTGTAATCATGCCAATTTTATGTGTGAAATGGTAGAAACTGCAGGGAGATATTATGTATTAGCTGAGCTCCAGGATTCAGTTGCTAACCCTATCATGGGATTAAATGATACTGGATCTCAGGCAACTATTTTATCCCACAGGTACTACACACAGCTAAATGGGCTAACACCCCACAAACCTAAGATAAAAGAATTTGATGGTTCACTAATAGGTGTTGGGGGTAACTCTCTTAAAGTCTACGGTACGGCATGGTTAAAACTAAGGCTGGGGAACAGGGTAATAAGACACCCTGTCATTATAGTGGATCTGCCAACTGATCGTTTAATTATTGGTAGTGATCTCCTGAAGCGATTAAGCACCATAATTGATTGCATACATAATGTAATTTGGTCAAAAGTAAAAAGGCCTATTAATTATGAGCGGTTCGGTATATCTTGCACCCGACATAACTGTCACGTGGTGGAAGAGAAGCCAGATGCTGTGGAGATTCATTTCAGGAATGACTGTATACCTGAAATCACTATCCTACAAATAGATGATCAGACTCCTTTAAGCAGCTCTGATGGTAATACTTTTAAAATTTCGCCTGGAAAGATAGCAAATATTTCCTTAGACGGTGATGTATTAACCATATACCTCCACAAGGGGGAAATTGCGAAAGTTAAGGATGATCTATTTATCCCTATGCAAGTGCATGACCTTGGGAAAACAAACGGCTAGATTTAGAGTTCGGCGGTAGATGGGTTGCTAACGCCACGCGTGTTTTATGTCTAACGCACGGCATTGTTTAACTCCGGTATTTAGAGTTCAAATAA
The DNA here is from genome assembly GCF_027579735.1 of Bombina bombina. NCBI lineage: Eukaryota > Metazoa > Chordata > Amphibia > Anura > Bombinatoridae > Bombina > Bombina bombina. Next base: position 285,801,387 of record NC_069499.1, read on the forward strand.
GACCATCTAACGATGCTCTTAACGCGTGTATGTCACACGCGTAATCCTGCCCGCGTTAGACAGTCTCCCATAGAGATCAATGGGAAAGGCAAAAAATAGCTTTTTTCACCTAACACTCGATCTCGCGAGAATACGCACAGCTCGGTCATATGACGCATACCACATCATGCACAACAATAACACGCCGCTAATGTCACAACAACAATCAATCAACAAAGCACACAAGCATTACACATTCACAAGCGGGGGAATTTGTAATAAAATTTTATACGGGGAATACGCATATACTTTAAGATGCGGAAAATCGCAAAATAACAACAAGGATTAAAAAAGATATACATACACTAGAAAAAAAATCGCATTCAATATCACTATATATTATGTCAAACATACATATACAACACTTCATAAAGAACACACCATCGCAAATTCACATTTAAAAAGAATACTATTGGACAATGAAAGAGAAAACGACCACTATGACATCATCGCATTCTACACATTCCACAAATACCAACTCTAAATGAGCATGCGCAAATTCACACACTTAATACACATTGCAATAATATTAATTGCTAATAAAGCACACCTGAACACTATTTACAACGGAAATTGGGACATCATTAAACATTTACACAGGGTATATAAGCACCACACAAGCAGGGCTTCTTTGACTGTGTTGCTGTTGGGTCTTTGGAGATTGGAGGTTTAAGATTAGAGAGTTTGAGAATTTTTGAGAGTGAGTTAGTGTTAGCGTGAGAGAGTGAGTGAGTGAGTGAGTTAGTGGGAGTTAGTGGGAGTGGGAGAGAGTCTGTTAGTGGGAGCGTGAGTGAGTTAGTGGGAGTTATTAGTGAGAGTTGTTAGTTGGAGCGTAAGTTACTGGTAGTTAGTGAGAGTTAGTGGGAGTGTTTGTTAGTGAGAATTAGTAGTAGTGTGAGTTAGCGAGCGAGTGATTTTTCTGTACACTTAACACATTTACACGCAAACACATTCAATACATACATACACTTATCAATAACACTACATACACTCCATACCCCCTACCCCCTCATACTACACTCCATACCCCATTCCTTGTAGTCCCATTCCCTTTCATCCCATTTACTCTTATCCCATACCCCATACCCATCCCATACCCATCCCCTAGTTACATTTAGTTTACATATCCTCCTTTTAGTCTTCTTCTTCTTTTCGTTTATTTAAATACTCCTTACCCTCTTTGTTTTTTTTACATCCCTCTCACACTTTAAGCACCTTTTTTGTCTTTTTACTTCTTTATTTTGACCCCCTTTCATTTCATCACACTCACTTTTTGTTTGATTATTTGGGGTTTAGTTTAGGGAAGAGATGGAGGCCAGGCAGGGGACAGGTAGAGGGGGGAGGAGAGGGAGGGGGAGAGGAACAGGGCAGGAAGGGGAGCAGGAAGGGGGGCAGGAAGCGGGGGTGGAAGCGGTGGGTGGACCCAGCCACTTGGTTCAAGATGACCAAGTGGCTGGGCCCAGTGGCGGTCAGAGTAGGGCTTCACAGTCCGGGAAACAGAGGGCATCGTCACAGGGGAAGGCCAAGGCGACTAGGGAGGCGAGGTTTACGATGGAGGAAAAGGAGGCCCTCGTAGAGGCCTATATGGCCAGGCATAGGAGGCTGCAGCACCAAAAGACAACCCCGACTGACAAGAGGAGGCTCTGGAATGAGATCAGGAATGCAGTCAATGCAGTGGGTGGCCGGAACCGAGATATGGATTCGATCAAACATCGCTACCGGGACTGTAAACTGGAACTCAAAAAAAAGTTAGGTCTGGAGGCACGACATGCCGCAGGAACCGGTGGCGGACCTGCCCTTGAAATCGAGTACTGCCGATGGGAGGAAATGTTGCGGCCCAGCATCTCCGAGGTGGAAGTAGTCGGTATCGGAGGAATTGATACCGGGAACCTGCCACTCTCATCTGACGGTAAGCTCATTGAACAATAATTTCACATACGAATGTATTTCAATGGACACTATACGCAAACATTTACTTTCATGATTGAGGTAGCGAATACAATTTGACAAAACATTCAAATGTACTTAAATTACCTAATTTGAATCCTTCTTGAGATATATTTTAATGCACACGGTGAAACAATCACAGGAGGCAGCTATATTCAGCTAACAATCAGCATCTTATAAGCATATTTAGATATGCTTTTCAGCAAAGAATATCCAGAGAATTAAGCTAATTAGATAAGAAAAGTACATTCGAAAGTTGATACAAAATGTATGCTTCTAAATCATGAAAGATAAAACATTGGGTTTCATGTGTTAAGGATCCGATTAATGCTATAACGTTGTTTACACGCATTCAATTACTTTGCGGTTACATCAGTATCTAGGCTATAGGTTAGGTGTGCATTTAAACAGACTGAAAACAAACGCTAAAACATTCACATTGACCACAGATATCAAAAAAGCTGAAATCGTATTGATTGTTTGTTAGATTTCTAAGTGGATTAATGAGGCTGCATTTGTAATTGTATCGTAAGCTAAGTCATTTAAAGCTTGATTTTCAAATATGCTAATATATACATTTTTTATTTTTTTATTTTTTTAATATACAGAGTCTGGGGACGAGGCAGCACAGGAAACACAGCCTCATGCATCTCCCCGGGATGAGAGTGGTGGGGAGGAATTTCCACTTCGGAGGGAAGAGGCCCCCCCTGACGAAGAGCGCACGGGAGATGATGAAGAGGCCCCGGAAGCACAGGAGGATCCCGCGGAACCCGAGGCCCCTCAAGGACCCGCACCCCGCCGTCCACGGGCACCCCGCCGTGCACGGGTACAACAACAAGCACAACAAGAGGAAATAGCGGAGGTGCGGGTTCTACTGGACTACATAGACCAGATGCGTACCTCCCGGATAGAAAATATCGAAGGACGCAACAGAATACTTGATGGCCAAAATCAAATTATTCAAGGACAAAATCAAATCATCACCATACTGAATCGAATCGAAGAAGGACAAACCAGAATATTTCAGCTTCACCAAGAAATGTTCACTTTTTTCCGGGAGGCGCATGCTGGTCTACCTCCTGGTCCGCCTCTTGTTGCTGGGCCTCTTGTTGCTGGGCCTCTTGCTGCTGGGCCATCTCCTCCTGCCGGCCCATCTCCTCCTGCCGGCCCATCTCCTCCTGCCGGACCATCTACTCCTCCTCAGCCATCTACTCCTCCTCAGCCATCTTCTCCTCCTCAGCCATCTTCTCCTCCTCATCCATCTTCTCCTCCTCATCCATCTTCTCCTCCTCATCCATCTTCTCCTCCTCATCCATCTTCTCCTCCTCACCTTGGTCGTCCCAGTACTCTTCCTTCCACTCTTCCCACAACAGCTCTAAGGAGAACTCTTCGGAGTCAGCAGTTGCCTCTCCCAGAGCCTCAGCCCCGTGGGAAGAGGGGAAGGAAGAGGAAGTAAGTATTTTTTTTCATCTTTACTGGGGTTTTTTAATTTAATGTGTAATGGATAGGTATGTGATGATGTGGTTTTCATACACTTGTGGACCACACTCTGTATATAATCGACTTCTATGGGACCGGGTCCATGGAGGGAGATTGTTTGCAGAGTGTGGGTTATAAGTGTGTGAAAACCACATCATCACATACCTGTATGGGACTGGGTCCATGGAGGGAGATTGTTTGCAGAGTGTGGGTTATAAGTGTGTGAAAACCACATCATCACATACCTATCCTTGTTCATGATATTGATTGGTTTCTGTGATGTGATGTCCAAACTATTTCCCGAATCGCAAACAAAATTACCATTACAATTATCCATGATGGCATATTACTGTTTGAATGCCAATAACACAGCTTAAAGGGACAGTCAGAAAATTATTGATTACAAAGAAAACACTGTATTACGCATTATAAAGTTGGAAACAACAAAACATGGAGAAATACGTGTGACTTATGTGCTTACCCTTGTATCTATGACTATGAAAAATGACCACTTATTTGTTGTTCAGACATAACAACATTTTAGATATCAAAGGTTTTACATATACAAATGCTATCCAAATGCCCTCTAGTGCTCAAATTGTATAATGATTACAAGCACTCTTCAAGATCGAAGAAATGAGCACACCAACCTCATAGGTTTAGCTAGCAAATTTAAATAAACCCAGACAAATGTTCAATTGTTGAGAAACATTTGATATCATTGATATTACATAATTGACTTTTAGAATAATGAAAAACATTATTTGTTTTCGAAACTGTCCCTTTAACAACATTACATATGCTAACACATATTTGAAGCTTGTTGGTATATCTACATGTACTTTGTGAAAAAATAAATATTGAAATCACATTTATATTGACGTGTTAAATAAAGTCTATTTTCTTTAAGAGACATTATTGTGTTAATATTTTATTGTAAAGACATTTGTTTGAACAATGAATATGGTTTAAAGTCCTTTTAGGAGTGGGGGGGGTGAAAATATGCTAACAATAATATATTTGAAGATTAAACAATGTGGATCTCATACATGATACAAAAAACAACATTTGCATTCAAGGGACAGTATACTATATTTTTAACAGAACTGTATGTAATAGACACTACTACAAACAACAAGATTAACATATACTGATATCAATATTACAAAGCTTCAAACACTTGAAAATAAAATAGGGTTAGCTATATTGAAAATATAGATGAACCCCCATTACAACCGTAAAACAAGACAATACCCCATCATTAACATATGAAAAGACCCTTTACACAAACTGGAGAAAGCTGGAGATGGTACTCACATGAAACTCAGAGGCTTTGCGAGGAGTCAGAAAATGACTTACATTTTCGTAGAACAGAAGAAAAAATAAACGTATTGGTTAAACAATGGACTATCTAACTAGAGACAAAATCAAAGCTTTTGATTTATAATGTGAGTGTCTAATGAACCTTTAATAAAATATACAACGAAATTACATTTAGAAGAAGTCGGCATCATATATTTAGCATATGATAAATATAAATGCATATTGATTACTTTTTTCAAACACAATAGCGCATATTTATTAATTAGATATCTTTAACATTAAACACAACAGTCATTTTTCAGAAAAAGGAACATTGTTGACAAACATATTAAACATGGACTATAGAGATTTGCACTTGCCTCGAAATATCATATGCATGAAAACATTTTGTTTTCGTTCGTTTATTCAACCAGACATCCAGCAAAAGAGAATGTGTTGGTCTTTATCAGCTACGGGTCAACAATGTAACATGATGCAAATAATACATATTCGCAAGGTTTTTAAAATTGGCTGCAGTCACAAACGTTTTTAACGTGCAGAAATATTGCGGGACTACGTAATCCAATCAGACGTTTTTTTACCTTTGCATGTGACGTCTTAACATGGCGCTTCCTTGATCACGTAAGAACGCCATCCAATGAAAGGCACATTATTGATCACGTAAGAACGCCAAAAAAAAAGGCGCATCCTTGATCGCGTCAAAACGCAATCCAATAAAAGGCACATTCTTGATCACGTAAGAACGTCAGTCAATACAAGGAATCATTGGACAGCCTGGCAGGTGACGTCTTAAGCAACATGGCGCATCCGAGATCGCTGAAAAACCGCAGACAATACAAGGACTCAGTGACATCTTGGCATATCACTAAGAAACGTATTTATATTTTAGGAACTAGTATGTGTCTAGATTGCTATCTAGGAATGTCACCAAATCATGAATCATCTTTTCGGACTTGACTGTCCCTTGAACTATAGCTATGGTGTATATCTTTAACATTTAAAAGATACACATGAGAAATACATATGCCATTGATGTTTTAAGATATCTTTGGATTGTTGTGGAATAACAATAGTTATACATGGATTGATTAAACGTGTCATTTATTCAAGTTTAATTATTGTCAGCCTACCTATAACCATATATGGGAGGATAAGTATTTTGTTAACATCTTTGTTAACAAATATTCATCATCTAAATTATTTGCATTACACACAGAGATTTATTTGGTTACACTTTTACAATAATATAGAATTGAAAATGAAATACATGTGCTGTCAACATTACAATAAGATTGTTTATTAATAAGATTATATGTCCTTGTTCATGTAAAAAGGACAAAAACGCTTTAGAAATGGAAATACATTCATTAACAATTGTGCTCACCATCACTTAAAGGGACATTATTTTGTTTTTAAAAAGAGCATACACATAGACAATACTATTTCAATAAAATGAACACTTTACAGGGATTATATCATTGTATCAATACTCAGATCATTTGGTAAAGGTGCATCAATTCATGCAGAGTTTCTAAATACACACATGGATCTGAACATTGAAATATAAATATATATACAAATAACAATCTATATATACATATATAAAACAATTACTATGCTAATCATAATCAGGCAATGATAAAGCTAAGAGAAAAATATATAAAGACAAATAATAAGATTACATTGGAGATGTTAATCTTAAAGTCATTTACTATTGTCTTACATATATGATTTTATTATTACAAATATATTTGGTAGGTCCCTTTAAGGATCAACAACATAAACTAGAGCTTTCAAAAAATAACATGAAGAATCAGGACAAAGATTCGTGAAATAAAATGTATTTTATTAGTATGTAAGAAAACATACACAACGTTTATAAATAATCTTGTAAAAATAAGGAATATATGAGCCATATGACAAGGTAACACAGTGCATCACAGTCCATGAAGAGAGTTGCCAAGGGCCAGCATAGCACCATTGGAGACATATGACAAGGTAACACAGTGCATCACAGTCCATGAAGAGAGTTGCCAAGGGCCAGCATAGCCCCATTGGAGACATATGACAAGGTAACACAGTGCATCACAGTCCATGAAGAGAGTTGCCAAGGGCCAGCATAGCCCCATTGGTGACATATGACAAGGTAACACAGTGCATCACAGTCCATGAAGAGAGTTGCCAAGGGCCACCATAGCCCCATTGGAGACATATGACAAGGTAACACAGTGCATCACAATCCATGAAGAGAGTTGCCAAGGGCCAGCATAGCCCCATTGGTGACATATGACAAGGTAACACAGTGCATCACAGTCCATGAAGAGAGTTGCCAAGGGCCACCATAGCCCCATTGGTGACATATGACAAGGTAACACAGTGCATCACAGTCCATGAAGAGAGTTGCCAAGGGCCACCATAGCCCCATTGGAGACATATGACAAGGTAACACAGTGCATCACAGTCCATGAAGAGAGTTGCCAAGGGCCAGCATAGCCCCATTGGTGACATATGACAAGGTAACACAGTGCATCACAGTCCATGAAGAGAGTTGCCAAGGGCCACCATAGCCCCATTGGAGACATATGACAAGGTAACACAGTGCATCACAGTCCATGAAGAGAGTTGCCAAGGGCCAGCATAGCCCCATTGGAGACATATGACAAGGTAACACAGTGCATCACAGTCCATGAAGAGAGTTGCCAAGGGCCAGCATAGCCCCATTGGAGACATATGACAAGGTAACACAGTGCATCACAGTCCATGAAGAGAGTTGCCAAGGGCCAGCATAGCCCCATTGGTGACATATGACAAGGTAACACAGTGCATCACAGTCCATGAAGAGAGTTGCCAAGGGCCACCATAGCCCCATTGTAGACATATGACAAGGTAACACAGTGCATCACAGTCCATGAAGAGAGTTGCCAAGGGCCAGCATAGCCCCATTGGAGACATATGACAAGGTAACACAGTGCATCACAGTCCATGAAGAGAGTTGCCAAGGGCCAGCATAGCCCCATTGGAGACATATGACAAGGTAACACAGTGCATCACAGTCCATGAAGAGAGTTGCCAAGGGCCAGCATAGCCCCATTGGTGACATATGACAAGGTAACACAGTGCATCACAGTCCATGAAGAGAGTTGCCAAGGGCCACCATAGCCCCATTGGAGACATATGACAAGGTAAAAGAGTGCAACAGGCACAACAATAAACTTTTAAAAAGGCCAAATGGCAACAATAAAAAAACAAAATCAACATGTGGACGGAGGATTCTTATCTGCCACCATGGAGCATCTCCAGATCCTCCACTTACTGGTCATCCTCTTCATCGTCCTGTGCATGTCCAGCTCCAGATTCAGGCCTTGAACTTAATCTCATAATTGCACGCAGACTCAAGTCCTGAACCCGGAGCTGGGCCTGCATGGTGTCGTTCATCCCTCTCAGGACAGCTGCGTTCCTCAACACGGCCTGCTCTACTCTTGCTATACTTTCTAGCATGAGCCATGCTGAGTCACAGCCTAAAATAAAGAATACATAAAATATTAAGGATAATTACACAACAGACGAAAAAATTTTACAACCTACATTGTCATCATAAAGACAAATAATTCTTTACATCAATTAGTTTACATTTATTCTTTACACATGAATTAGGTTATTCAGACAGACAGAAATCATTAAAGGGACATTTTACTCAAACATGTTGTCCCCTTTAATTGGTTTTAGATGATCCACTTATACAGCTTGAGTGTATCAAATCTTGTTAAAGGATTTACATTGTACTTACATTAGCAATTTAAAAATTTCAATTATACTGTGGTAGGCACACCTATCCTTAAACATTTTGGCATTGAGGACAAGCTGTGTAAACATAGCAACCTGAAGAAATTACATTCCCACTGGGTTAGACAAGAGATAATGTATCAACATTTGTACATTAATTGTTGGATCCAAGTAGTGGTGATTGGTATATGTAGTGATATCCAATTAAAGGGACACTGAACCTAAATATTTAATGGACTGATTCAGATAGAGCATGACATTACTAATCTTTAAAACTTACACATATTCATTAAATGTTTGAATTCTCTAGCTAGATTTGGAATGCAAGAATGTTGCTTTTTAGGGAAGCCAATATTTGTTTATCAACTTTGTTTGTCCCTGCTGATTGATGGATACATTCATCCAACAATAAAGAAATGATGTCCAGATTTTTTTTATTGTTTAAACTAATTATAGGAATTTCTTCGTTTCAATAAAGATATCAAGAGAATGAAGAATAATTCATAAGATTAGTAAATTATAAATTTGATTAACATTGCATGCTGGATTGGAATCACAATTGAACAAATTTAACTTCACTGTACCTTTAAGTATCTTATAACGTGTATTTTGAATGATACTTACAGCTGTGCCTGGGAAGGACAATCCGACACACAGGACAATGAAGGTTGAGACAGGGGGGAGGGATGGGATTGGCTTGGGGAGGGATGGGAGTGGCTTGGGGAGGGATGGTAATGGCTTGGGGAGGGGTGAGCTGCCGCTCCGGGGTAGGCCGTACAGCTGGGGAGTGGGGAGTTTGGGTCTGGGCAGCTGTACGGGCCATAATACGGGGAGAGCGGCGAAGGGGGGTGTAGGTGCGTTTTTTGGGAGGGACAGGAAATGAACAATGGGAAGGGCCAGCAGTGGTCTGGGCATGGGCAGGAGTCTGGTCATGGGCAGGGGTCTGGGTCTGTGCAGGGGTCTGGGCATGGTCACGAGTCTGGTCATGGGCAGGGGTCTGGGTCTCTGCAGGGGTCTGGCCATGGTCAGGGGTCTGTGCATGGGGAGGGGTCTGTGACTGGGCAGGGGCAGAAACCAGATGACCAGAAGTGGTGGATCCATCTGAAAATTTAAAGAAAATATATTAACATCTCATACATCCTGACATCAAATCAACGCATTTAAAATTGATTATGTTTTCAATATACTTCGAAGTGTGTTTGAATTTGTCAACAATTCTGAAATGAGGATATGGTATGTATATAGGCACTCAGATGAATATCAATGACTGTCTGTACAATTATAACATTATTATTGTGTTTTGTCCTGGAATATGCATGTGACATAATGATGTCATGAATTTTACATATTTTCTATTCAAAATTTTTCATGCTGCCTGATATAGAAAGGGGGTAGTAGTGTATTTGAACAGACAAATAATATTCCTTTTTAAAGTGCAAAAGCTGTAGACTTTGAATGTCTTCAATTAAATTATTTCAAATAAAAAAACATGTTGGAAACATGATAGATATATTTCACATACCATTAGACTCCAAGGCAGCCTCTTCCTCCTCCGTCACATATGTTAAATCAATCTCTGTAAAACATAACATGTTGTGTACACGTTAACAACAGATATTATAACATATGTTACTGTTGGTCAAAGACACACATCAATGTTGCATTAAAGATATACACACCCAAAGTTATGATTTACATCATTTTGATGGAGCATACAAATTACATTAGATTTGTTATTCTCAATGATTCATATTTTCGATGTATTTTTTGGATTAATGTAAAAATCATAAAAGCATAGTACATAGAACATTTAAGATTTCTCATGTGTGTATCACTTGATGACTGTTGTCAAAAAAGAACATGGAAACAAACATATGTTATACATCTTCTGAATAACAAATGTGGAGACTAATAAAGTTTAAATTATTAATCGTTCAATATTAAAAGAAAATTAATATATAATCAGAAGAGAAAATTTTATTTATTTTTCTAATGTTATGCTTCATCAGAATCATGATCATAATATTGATTAGCAATACACCTTCAATTACATATAAATGAGTCAATGGACTTACCAGGAGACCGCAAAGGCGGCTCTATGTCACTGCTGGATTCCTGTGGGCTCACCACACCAACTCTCTCTATGAATGATATAGATATATATTATGAAACACATTTGGGAGATCACTAAATCACATCTGTCTCGAATTTTACCATTAATCAACTTTAAAATGTGAAGAATAGAGCAGTCATTACACCAGAAAATGCTTGATTGAATCAAGGTGATTCTGTGAAAAATTCTGTATTGAACATATGTTTAATGTCAGACTATATTAGACATCAAAATCATCTCATACGATGCTATTGCATATCTAAATATACCCATTGATCAATGTTCTTAAAAGAATACACACAAACCACATTTTGAAGAGCATCTGTTGACAAATCCAAACAAACACATGTGTCACATCGAGCCATTTGTGCAATGTACAGTAATCTTGTTTAGGACACAACACATATTTATCACAATACAAAACAAAATTGATTATTACAAATATGTAATCATGGTGCTGTTAGAGTATGCAGATATCTATAAAGTAACTCCAACAGAGAATATGTGAATTATATATCAATATTGTTTAATCAAAAAAATGTAAAGATGAATGAATCTATTTTGTCTTAAAGGGACACTGACATGATTAATTTAAATCATTGATTTCTATGTTCAAACTGTTCAAAATGATTTAACATTGACTCCTATTATAATTAGAATGTTGCTAGATTTTAATCTTAAAGGCAGATAAGCAATATTGGATTCAATAAATATTGTTTGGTGAAGGTATCCACCAATCATCAATAAAAACCCAGGTTGGTCAACCAAAATTTAGATGCACATAAACGTACATTCTTGATTTTAAAATACATTTAGCAACAGAATATGTCACATATGATGATAGTATTATATTTTTATGTTTATTAATATTGCATACTGTATCTGAATGACAACATTAATAATTGTAGTTCAGTATCCCTTTAATCTAAAATTAAATTGATTCGACAATGTTGTTGTTAATGAATTATCTACTCCATATGTTGATGTAATGAATGGTATTGAGCATGCAATTCAAATCTAATATGTTATTTAAGGATATCCGAAGAATTATTTAATTTTCATCTATTAAAGAGACATTACATATAAATATTGAACAATGTGGATTTAGTATGTAATGTTCTGTCCATGTTTCTAAGACAAATGTCAATTAAAAAGAGACATACCATACTGTGACAAGCCCTGGCTTGAGGATCCAGCAGCCACATCCATATCTGTAATATATTAAATGAGGATTGCATATCATTAATACTAATCATGCCATGTTTAAAAACTTTACATTATTAACAAATCAATTTAAAAATATTAATCCTTTGGTAGTCCCATGAGTTAATTGTTTCCTCAATTAAATTAATGATAAATATATCCTGGACTCTTATTTTCAATCAGTTGTGTTGTTTACTGTATCTTTAATAATTTCTGGTTGGTATTTCATAATCATCAATTGATGGCCATATGTTATAATTTATTTGTATTCTTCGTTTTTTATTAGCTATAATATTGAAAATAAGAATACTGTATTCTTCACTAATATAAGAATTCACATTTAATTTTGACCAACATGTGTAAAGCAATGCCACTTACAGCAAAGCCATGTTAACGTGGATGAGAAATTCCATTTTCGCGATCATTGCGCAATGATTCCAAGCGGAATTACGCATCCGTCATTTGAACAACATGTATAAAGCAATGCCACTTACAGCAAAGCCATGTTAACGTGGATGAGAAATTCCATTTTCGCGATCATTGCGCAATGATTCCAAGCGGAATTACGCATCCGTCATTTGAACAACATGTATAAAGCAATGCCACTTACAGCAAAGCCATGTTAACGTGGATGAGAAATTCAATTTTCGCGATCATTGCGCAATGATTCCAAGCGGAATTACGCATCCGTCATTTGAACAACATGTATAAAGCAATGCCACTTACAGCAAAGCCATGTTAACGTGGATGAGAAATTACATTTCCGCTCTGTGACGCATATTCTGTAGAGCGCAAGAAACATCATTCCTATTTCATGTGTCACTAATCTAAAATCAGATATCTAAACATCATATGTAGTGTATGTTGTGAGATCTGTATAGGTTTAGTATCTGACTATATACACATATTTGGATAAAAATAACAAATATTAAGATATTATATGAAGTTGGATAATTACCTGGTTCAGATTCTCTATCTCCTCCCAGGCCACCGGACGGAGAAGCATCTGCCCTGTCCCCCGCGTCAGGACTTTCAGATCCCGCAGCTGGGAGGGAAGAAGAGGAGGCCGAGGATGGCGAGGATCTAAATCTTTTGGGGACCCGGAGATTGAGGAGCTCGCATAAAGTCACCTCATAAGGGAGTAGGTACAGTTTCCGCGGGGCCTTTCTTTGGCCCCCTCTTTTTCGGGCTTGTACCCAGTCCCTTATGAGGTTGACTTTTTTGGATAAACGCAACCTCATATCTCCGAATCTCCTCATGATCTGATCCTGGGTCCTCTGGACGTCACACACCAATCTAACCGCATTGGTGATAGACTCCCAGAGGGCCTTCTTAACAGGCGCATCTGTCGAGCTCCTCTTGTTCCCAAACAGCTGGGGATAAAAGTCCTTGACGGCGTGGACCAGTGCAGCGCTCTCCTCCTTGGTGAACCTGGGAACTGACATGCCTGCTGGGTTGTATAATAAATCCCGGTATATTAGAATGACAATATATACTGCCTGCAGGCATTAGAGAACTGACAAAGATGGCAACGTGTAATGGACTTTTATATGGTGAAGTAAACATGAGATGCACCATGGGACAAGTTATCTGTACATCTGATTGGATAAAAGTTTGAAATATTGTTAGAATGTCTGTGAGACCATCCTGACTCAAGTTGTGTTTGTGTGATGAACTCTGATTGGCCATTCCTTAATGTTTCATATCTTAGTAACTTCCTTACACATACCGCTTGGTGGTGCTGTTACTTAATTTTTCATGTAGACTTATTTGTAACTCATGGGCCTGTCATGCGGATATGTGTGACGCAGATTTAATATCCGTGATCCGTTAAATATTAATGATTAAATACTCTTTAAAATCTAATACTGTCACATTATTAAATGTTGTCGACATTTCTCGGTTTAATAACGGTCTGTTTCTTTAATACAAATACACATTTAATATTGTATGTCTTTATTGTTCTTTAAATAAATGTATTGACTTATTGTGAAGTATTGACATTGCTCTATTAAATGTCTTTATAATGCACATTGATTGTGTGCTATTGCGTGACATTAGACTCTAATGTTTAAAGATGCAAATCTGGTGTTTCAAGATGCGTTTCCCACGCAATATTTCTGAATGTTCAAATTCAGGTTATAAGGTCAGTAACTTGGATAATCTGTTTATAAATGTTAAACTACAGGTTTGTTTGTTATTAGCAAATAAACCTCGAGCTTGTATTTCTCTGAAGTGCTCATATATGTTATTGTGCAATGGCGTCTTTAGTTTTAAATAGACATTACAAACAAACAATTGTATCAAATGATCTGTAGAGATAGAAGATTGTTTAGACTTTAAAATGCAAATCAATTTCTCTTAGTATTTAGATATCCTCAACATAAGAAATTTCAATGCACATGGTTGAGCCAATCACATAAGGCATCTCTGTGCATCCACCAATCTTCATCTACTGAGCCGATCTCGATATGCTTTTCAAGCAAAGTATGTCAAGATAGGAAGATAAGTAAATACACTATTTAAACCTCTTAAAGGGACACTGTCCAAACAAATTTAGCATTGGTGATTGAGCATGAAATGTTAATCAACTTTATTATTTAATCCGATTATCAAATGTTAACAGTTATCTTGTTATGTTTCTTTGCAAATCAATAATGATATTTTATATTACGGACAATTGTTTAAAAAAAACCTGGGTTGTCCTTGACGATTGTTGGATCAATTTTTCAAAACAAAACAAGCAAGTTCTGTCCAGAGTACTGAAGCAAATAAATTAGCTATTTAATGCCTTATTTTTAAAGTAATGATAGCAACATCACAAGGAGCATTCATAATATGAGACAATTTGTAAAGTTGCTTAAAATAGTATACTCATTCAGAATGTATAAATCATTATTTTTTTAACTGTCTACCTTTAAGTATATTTTGAGTTCATGTCCCTTTAAAGAAACATTTCACAATAATGCTTAAAATATCATAAACCTAGGCACCTTCCTTTTGCTAAATTAGTCTAACATATGAGTAAAGCAAATTTAGATTAACTTCTAGATTGTTTTACACACTGACTGAAATATATTTATTAAAGGAGGTATTTTTGACCCTTCAGATTAGAGGGACATTAAGCTATATGTTATGTATGCATTTTGTATAATATTCTTATATTTGACCAACTTAATATGTTTTGTTATTCATCATTATATTGTAATTATATATATATATATTCTTGGATTAAATACATCTCTACATAGGCTATTTTGATGCTGATTGTTGTTTGCATATAGATGCCTTATGTAATTGACTAAGATATGTGCATTGATGTATTTTTTTAAAAGTATATTTAAAGACTGAATGTAATTCTATATTACTTTCTAAATATGTTGAAATTCTTGTATGATATTTTTAAAAATCTATACACAATATACTTTGTGAATGTCCCTTTAAGGACCCAAACATTTGGAATGTTGATTTAACATTGACAAAATAAACTAAAGGGTAATTAAAATTCTATATAGATATTTGATGTCTAACCCAAGAGGTAAGATTTTAAAAAATACATAATTTTACTAAGTATAGTTAATTACATAGATTAACCTGGCATCCAATAACTAGCTTGTGAAAAATATCAAGTTAAATGACCTACCATTTATAAATGTAAAAATTAAAAGTATTTAGAAAATAATGTTTTGAGATACCTAAGGAAGATACAAGATCTTATAAAATTAATTTTACATTCAACAACACTGTCACTTTAATGTAATTGAACCACTTCACCTTCTTAAAAGTTAAAATAAAAAACTTTTGACTACATATCCAAAATTAATTTAATATCTACATTTTCAAAAGAAAAGCATCGAAGGATCTCACTCCCCAATTAATGTTATAAAAGATATTTTAATGTAATATTCTCGGAATCAGTTGATTTTCTAATATTAATGCATTATTTGATCTTATGCATGTGCTTGTCAAATAGCCAACTACCAGTCACGGGAGTCCAACTTTTATTTATTGACAGATTATATTGATATTTAGTAGAATCTGTTCAAAAGAATGTATTTAATAATAAAATGTTTATTATTAACATGTAAAAATAAAAAAATTAAAGTTTATCGAAAAACTACATATATTCCTGGAAGTCATCAGATGCCAATCTGAAATGACAAATAAAAAAATGGAACAAAGTTAATACACACGTTGTCAAATATTCATAAAATACATTTAAAATCATCTTGTGTCTATGCTCTAACTTTGTTCAACATTTTTGAAAGATAATTATTAAATTGATTTAAAAAAAAAAAAAATACATACACCATTATATTGTTGAATCAAAATTCTATTTAAATATCCAAATTTCAAATTATACATAATAATGTATATCACATTTCAACAATATATGTATGCTGAACATAAATGTAATATTTCATGTCCATTCAAATACCTCTATATCAACTATAATATGTATTCCTTTTTCGGATTGTGATCCCTAAATATCTAATGATGAAATAAGTATGACTAATGTATGTAAGCTAACAATAATCAACATTCTTCATGTGATTCTTAACTAGCATGCACCAACCTGGATAATGCATGGTCTTTGAAAGTCAATTCAGGGGTAAACAGTTGATCTTCAATAGGTGTCTTATTCATCAGTTCATTAAATAGAGGACTGGGAAATACCATCTAAAAAAGTAAAATCATCTAAGTGTCTGATTGTGATCCCTAAATATATAATTTAGAACTAAATATGACTAATGTATGTAAGCTACTAATATTCAACAGTCTTCACTAGCATGCATTGGTACACCAACCTGGACAATGCATGGTCTTTGAAAGTCAATTCAGGGGTAAACAGTTGATCTTCAATAGGTGTCTTATTCATCAGTTCATTAAATAGAGGACTGGGAAATACCATCTACAAATTAGAAAATCATCTAAGTGTCTCCAATAGGATGTCTCCACAGCCTTATTCTATCAAATAGTTTGCACTTACCATGTGAACATGTCTTTGTATGGTTTTCAAGGTCAGCAGAATTGAAAGATAATGCCAGACATGATCCCATTGGTATACTTCAATTTCAATCTTGGCTTTTTCCCCACTGTCAGTCTGGGCAATCTTCTCTGTACCCCTCTCCCACCCCCCATTTCATAATAAATTTCTGTCACTAGCTTACTAAGCCTGTGTATCAACTTGTGTTATTTTGTATCAAGTGTGAAGATGAGTCATATTGAGCAGAACAAACCTCTAATGTGTGACATTGAACCATAGTCATTCTAGAGGATCCCTTTCTGAGTATGTACATTTTAAGTAATGTGTAAACTAAATTCTATTTTAGAAAATGTATGCCATATGATGTATTTGTGTACAATTCATGCCAGCAACAGTCCATACATTTCTACTTACCATCTGATGTCCTCTTTAAAAACCAGGTGGCAAAGACTCGCTACAGGACCCAATGCCCAGAGAATCACCTATATGAATAAATTAAAAATATTTTTAAAATTTGATAAATACTAACATGTTTGCACAATTCTCTACTTGTCATTTCCCTAGAGTTCACATCTATTGACAATACTCCAGTCTAACTTCTATTCTTTACCGTCTAAAGTGGCGGTTGATGACGTCTGCTCTGACATCAAGTCCCTCGTCCTGGAATTCCCCCTCTAGAACAGGATCATCCTCCTCATCTCTGAGGAGGTCTCTGTCCACCGTGACGGCCTGCAGCATCCCAGCCCGCTGTGCAATATTATGCAGGACGCTACAGGCTACAACGATCTTAGCCACCTTCTTTGGGTTGTACTGGAGTGCTCCTCCAGAACGGTCCAGGCACCTGAATCTCATCTTCAGGAGCCCGAACATCCTTTCAACCACCGCCCTGGTTCTCTTATGAGCCCTATTGTAGCGCTCCTCAGACACATCAGTCGGGCTACGCAAGGGGGTAATGAGCCAAGGCCGGCTCATGTACCCAGAATCACCTATAAATTATGAACAGAACATAATTCAAACAGAATCCTTAAAATAGTATATTGTTTTATAAATAATTGTTTGTACACGATAATCCATATAAAATGTTTTTTCAGAAACATCCAAAAAAAAATTTCAATATTATTCTGTATCTTGCCATTTCAGCTAAGACATGCTACATATGCGTATTTTTCCAAAACCAAACCTTGTGTAAAATGCTAACTACATGGTTACATTGCATTCTCTATCTGAGCACTTAAGGTAAGACATGCTACATATCTGCATTGAACTAAAACTACACATTAGCGGAAAGAGACAATGACAGGGTTAAATTGCATGAGATAATATCTTCACATTTCACCTAAGACATGCTACATATGCGTATTTCTCAAAAACCAAACCTTGTGTAAAATGCTAACTACATGGTTACATTGCATTCTCTATCTGAGCACTTAAAGTAAGACATGCTACATATCTGCATTTAACTAAAAGTAGACATTAGCGGAAAGAGACAATGACATGGTTAAATTGCATGAGATAATATCTTGCCATTTCAGCTAAGACATGCTACATATGCGTATTTCTCCTAAACCAAACCTTGTGTAAAATGCTAACTACATGGTTATATTGCATTCTCTATCTGAGCACTTAAGGTAAGACATGCTACATATCTGCATTGAACTAAAACTAGACATTAGCGGAAAGAGACAATGACAGGGTTAAATTGCATGAGATAATATATTCACATTTCAGCTAAGACATGCTACATATGCGTATTTCTCAAAAACCAAACCTTGTGTAAAATGCTAACTACATGGTTACATTGCATTCTCTATCTGAGCACTTAAAGTAAGACATGCTACATATCTGCATTTAACTAAAAGTAGACATTAGCGGAAAGAGACAATGACATGGTTAAATTGCATGAGATAATATCTTGCCATTTCAGCTAAGACATGCTACATATGCGTATTTCTCCTAAACCAAACCTTGTGTAAAATGCTAACTACATGGTTACATTGCATTCTCTATCTGAGCACTTAAGGTAAGACATGCTACATATCTGCATTTAAATAAAAGTAAACATTAGCGTCGGTAAATAACAAATGGTTAAATTGCATCCTATAGATGAACATGACGCTAACATTTTAAAACTGGGGCAATTGTCAAACTAATTAACCATGTTGTGCACAAATACTCACCAACGAGATAACCAGGGGGCATTTGTCTTTCCTCAAACTGTCTCCACAGGGACGACAGAGAGAGGATGCGGGCATCATGACAAGCACCTGCAAAATTCGCACACACATGCATAATCCTCATCCGTGCGTCACAAACATACTGCACGTTGAGGCTATGAAAAAGTTTGCGATTTCTGAAGGGCAAGTCATCAATTGGAGCACGCAGCGCAATGTGGGCACAATCTATGGCTCCCAAGACATTGGGCAATTGAGCAATATCAAAGAATTCCCGCTTCAGGCGCCTCCAATCACCATCATTCTGTGGGAATCCTATGTATTGCTTACTGATACGTACCATGGCGTCCAGAAAGTTATCAAACACCACAGAGAATGTACCTTGAGCCAGGCCATGCATGTACAGTTCTCCGGATTGAAAACTCCCGGAGGCCAGGACGTATAGACAGCTTAGCATCTTACTCATGCCGGGAACAGCAGTCCTTATTTGTATACGTGGCTCCAAATGAGGTTTAAGAAGCTCGTAAAGGCCAATGAGCTGTTCGCGATCGAGCCGATACTTATCAAAAACCTCAAAGTCGCTCATGTTTTCCAAGGTGGGTCTCACCCTGTAGACACGAGGACCTCGAACCAGACGACCCCTTCGTCTCGGTCTGAGCCGCCGAGGCTGCCTGATTCGACCAACAGCTAGTTCGCCAATAGCAGCACCAGCAGCGTCTACCATGTCATCGTCATCCATCTTTCAAAACAGCGTAACAAGGTAAGCACTTGATCTGATGTGGATCACAAGTGATGCATTGGCCATGTTGTTTGGGGGATTTATAGTACAATTAGTCCAATGGTAGTGAGTTTGTAATGATTGCTGATTGTATTCATCTGTTTGTATGTGAGCGGCGCGAATGCTTTAACAGTGGGCGTTTTATTTTTTTTGGCTGAAATGTTTTTTTCCCCCAATGAATCTCAATGTGAAAGTGTCAAATATCACACATACAGTGCATGTTTGCAATGTTTGTTCATATGCGTAATCAATATTTCTTAAATGCGATCTTATAGTAACAAGCACACGTCCAGGCTAACATGAATGAAAGTGCATAGTTGTGTATAATGTGCATCGAATGTGATCGATCAATGTTGCTGCAATATTGTTTGTAAACGATAAAGTAACATCTGCCATCTGTAGTATTGTATATATAAGTGATTGCCGAGCTGTCAATATTGTATGCGTCCCTTTAAAATCGCAATAATAATTCAGAACTTCCCGTCTGCCATCTGTAGTATTGTATATATAAGTGATTGCCGAGATGTCAATATTGTATGCGTCCCTTTCAAATCGCAATAATAATTCCGAACTTCCCGTCTGCCATCTGTAGTATTGTATATATAAGTGATTGCCGAGCTGTCAATATTGTATGCGTCCCTTTCAAATCGCAATAATAATTCAGAACTTCCCGTCTGCCATCTGTAGTATTGTATATATAAGTGATTTCCGAGCTGTCAATATTGTATGCGTCCCTTTAAAATCGCAATAATAATTCCGAACTTTCCGTCTGTCATCTGTAGTATTGTATATATAAGTGATTGCCGAGCTGTCAATATTGTATGCGTCCCTTTCAAATCGCAATAATAATTCAGAACTTCCCGTCTGCCATCTGTAGTATTGTATATATAAGTGATTTCCGAGCTGTCAATATTGTATGCGTCCCTTTAAAATCACAATAATAATTCCGAACTTTACGTCTGTCATCTGTAGTATTGTATATATAAGTGATTGCCGAGCTGTCAATATTGTATGCGTCCCATTCAAATCGCACTAATACTGAATAACTTCCGGCTGTCATCTGTAGTATTGTATATATAAGTGATTGCCGAGCTATCAATATTGTATGTGTCCCATTCAAATGGCACTAATACTGAAGAACTTCCGGCTGTCATCTGTAGTATTGTATATATAAGTGATTTGCGATCGGACAATATTGTATGCGTCCCATAAAACTGGCACTAATACTGAAGCACTTCCGGCTGTCATCTGTAGTATTGTATATATAAGTGATTTGCGATCTGACAATATTTATTAATTGTCCCATTGAAATTTCCATAATAATGCTGTTCAAAACTGTTGTTTACGTATATGTTGTATTGTAGTATTAAGTGTTAAAGTTCCGAAAGGGGCGGTACAGTGGTGAATCTGTGATGTGTATGGTTGAATCTTGTAATGACGTCATGATATTATTAACCTGCCTATGTAGTTGTGAAATCCTCATTGTGTTGTTGTATTGTGCTACATTGTTATTGTGTGCTTAATAAAATATAAATGTGTGCTTTGTGGTTGCGTGATGGGTGATGCGTGTTATGTACATGTACGTATATATTGTGATTGTGTCCCACATATGTTGACTTGTATATAGCGGTCTGGCATTGTTGTTCCTTTCCATAAAGTGACATCTGTAATCTGGTGTAATGATGTTCTTGTTGTACGTAATTCCTAATGGTTTCTGGTGATGGAATCATGATGTTAAAAGTACAGTCAAATCCATATGTTGTGTTTTGTGATTCCTGTAGAGAATGTCATGTGTTTGTCCCCCATCATTTGAATGCAGATGTATGAGTGAATGTTAAAAGTAATATATGTGCATCCATGAGTGATCATGTGTTAAGCCTATGTAGATATGCAGTTGCTGCAAGCATATGAGTTGAATAACAGAAATGCAATAATACAGGGAGTGCAGAATTATTAGGCAAATGAGTATTTTGACCACATCCTCCTCTTTATGCATGTTGTCTTACTCCAAGCTGTATAGGCTCGAAAGCCTACTACCAATTAAGCATATTAGGTGATGTGCATCTCTGTAATGAGAAGGGGTGTGGTCTAATGACATCAACACCCTATATCAGGTGTGCATAATTATTAGGCAACTTCCTTTCCTTTGGCAAAATGGGTCAAAAGAAGGACTTGACAGGCTCAGAAAAGTCAAAAATAGTGAGATATCTTGCAGAGGGATGCAGCACTCTTAAAATTGCAAAGCTTCTGAAGCGTGATCATCGAACAATCAAGCGTTTCATTCAAAATAGTCAACAGGGTTGCAAGAAGCGTGTGGAAAAACCAAGGCGCAAAATAACTGCCCATGAACTGAGAAAAGTCAAGCGTACAGCTGCCAAGATGCCACTTGCCTCCAGTTTGGCCATATTTCAGAGCTGCAACATCACTGGAGTGCCCAAAAGCACAAGGTGTGCAATACTCAGAGACATGGCCAAGGTAAGAAAGGCTGAAAGACGACCACCACTGAACAAGACACACAAGCTGAAACGTCAAGACTGGGCCAAGAAATATCTCAAGACTGATTTTTCTAAGGTTTTATGGACTGATGAAATGAGAGTGAGTCTTGATGGGCCAGATAGATGGGCCCGTGGCTGGATTGGTAAAGGGCAGAGAGCTCCAGTCCGACTCAGACGCCAGCAAGGAGGAGGTGGAGTACTGGTTGGGCTGGTATCATCAAAGATGAGCTTGTGGGGCCTTTTCGGGTTGAGGATGGAGTCAAGCTCAACTCCCAGTCCTACTGCCAGTTTCTGGAAGACACCTTCTTCAAGCAGTGGTACAGGAAGAAGTCTGCATCCTTCAAGAAAAACATGATTTTCATGCAGGACAATGCTCCATCACAAGCGTCCAAGTACTCCACAGCGTGGCTGGCAAGAAAGGGTATAAAAGAAGAAAATCTAATGACATGGCCTCCTTGTTCACCTGATCTGAACCCCATTGAGAACCTGTGGTCCATCATCAAATGTGAGATTTACAAGGAGGGAAAACAGTACACCTCTCTGAACAGTGTCTGGGAGGCTGTGGTTGCTGCTGCACGCAATGTTGATGGTGAACAGATCAAAACACTGACAGAATCCATGGATGGCAGGCTTTTGAGTGTCCTTGCAAAGAAAGGTGGCTATATTGGTCACTGATTTGTTTTTGTTTTGTTTTTGAATGTCAGAAATGTATATTTGTGAATGTTGAGATGTTATATTGGTTTCACTGGTAAAAATAAATAATTGAAATGGGTATATATTTGTTTTTTGTTAAGTTGCCTAATAATTATGCACAGTAATAGTCACCTGCACACACAGATATCCCCCTAAAATAGCTCAAACTAAAAACAAACTAAAAACTACTTCCAAAAATATTCAGCTTTGATATTAATGAGTTTTTTGGGTTCATTGAGAACATGGTTGTTGTTCAATAATAAAATTAATCCTCAAAAATACAACTTGCCTAATAATTCTGCACTCCCTGTAAAGGTAAATGAGAGGTGTTTCCCATTGTGTACTGTTTGTGAATCCAGAAATGTTTACTGAATTTTTTATTAATTTTAAATGTAATTTTATTTAAATAATAATGTGTTACTAGTGATGTGGATTTGTAGTTGATGTAATCTAAAAGTGTGAAACAATTTAATGGTGCTGTGAATATTCAATAATTAAAAAACATAAATCCACCATAGGGAAATAGTCATTTCTTGATCTATTTATCATAGCTGGGTCTAACGCATAAAATCATGTCTTTTCTAGCGCTGGTATTTGGAGTTTTTCAGTCTACGCTATTTGCGTGCGTTAGGGAAATGAGGGTTTCGCGTGCACGAGCACGTCTTCCCAATAGAAGTCAATGGAGGCTCTAAAGATTTCCAATTTTTTTTTTCTAAGACTGGTTTTCCTCGTAAAGTGAGTGACGTCATGAGCTTGTGTGAAAAAGTAACTAAATCGTGTTCTTTTTGTAATAAATAAATATTTTTTGTATGTCATGTGGTGTATATTGTTTGTATGCATCGATGAGTGTATATTTGTGATAATGTTATTAGTTAGATGTAGGTATATGAGGGTCTTTTCCCGTGTGTCAATGTAAGTCAATGGGAAAATGGATTTGTGTTGTTTTTTTTTCAAACACCCGAGATCTCGCAACTTTAATCCTTTGTATTTTGCTGAAAAATTATTAAATATGAAAAATAAACATAGTGTAGTGTTTGTATGAGTGTAAGTGTACTTTGTGTAATATTTGTAATTTGATTCGTAGAATTTTATTTTGTCGGTATATGTTTACTACTGGGTCTGAGGTGTCGGTAGAAATTTGAGCGTTAGGTGATTTTGGAGTGGCGGTAAATAAACTCTAAATACCGGAGTGCGTAAGAAACCCACGTTAGGAGCCTCTAACGCTGGTTTTCACGGCTAACGCCGAACTCTAAATCTAGGCTAAAGTATGCCAAATTGAGCTTAAAACAGGAAGTTAGCTATATAAGCGAAGGCTTATTAGCGCAGATAGCTGAACCTAAGCTGATTAAATATCTTTCTCCCCAAGACTACTGTGTCCATGGCCTGGATAACAGGTCTGAAAGCTATGATGTCACAGCTAAATGTTTATTATCTATCTCTATAGGTAATAAATCAGCAAAGCACCTGTTTTTAGTTTTAAATATTCCCCATAATCAAATATACATTGGCAATGATCTCTTACATAGATATGCCATACAAATAGATTTGATTAACCTTTGCCTATGGAGCAGGTTAAAGGGGGACCCTGAAGTATTTCAAACCAGCAATTGCCATACTCTGTGAATATTCAGGTGTCTAATGATATGGTAATCCCTGCTAGGGCTGATAAATTCCTCTTACCCTTACAGGTAAAAAGAGGTCAGAAATTAAAAACTTCTGAAACACTAATATGCCTCTCCCATAGAATGCAAGATCTGGGTAAAACAATGACCCATACTTCTATGGTAAATATTGGAACTATTCCAATACATGTTATTGTGCATAACATGACCCCACAGGATATAGCCTTATCCAAGGGAACTACGATAGGATATGCACTGGAATCAAGTTATTACACTTTTGAATTTCAGAATAATATAATTGGGCTAATACCTGAAGGATACTTAACTGAAGAACAATTAATAGCACAATCCTTTGCATCTATGCCTGAGGTACTATTTACAATTCAGTCTATTTATCCCTTCAGCTCAGAGGAAGGCATCTGTAAAATTGAAGAAGCCTCTCTTGTATTTGATCAGCCGATCAAAGATTAAGAATACCCCAATACCCAGAGTCATGGGGGCAATGTACATTATAATCAAGGGGATCTCACCTCTAGATTGGAAGAAGCCTATGAGATAGGACAGCCTGAAATCTTTCCAGGATTTCAGCAAATAGTCAAAGATCAAATCTCCTTAGCTAATGGCTGTTCCAGTGATGATGAACGCCAACAGCTATGAGAACTCCTGATGGAGTACAAGGATATTTTTGCTAGGGATTCTTATGACTGTGGGACTAAAGACTTGCATGTTGCAAGAATCCAGACATATCCCAATGCACCTCCTGTCTTTGCTAAACAATACAGACTTCCTTTAGCCTCATATGATTCTCTTGCAGAAATCATAAGGAACTTGGAAGAAAGAGGTATTATCCGACAAGTGCACAGATCTTATAATAATCAAATTCTAGGTGTTCTTAAGCCCAATGGACAATGGCGTTTGTGTGCTGATTTAAGACAGCTAAACAAGCGAGTGTACATATCTGGCTGGCTTGTGCCCTATATCGACCAGTGCCTAGAACAGATGCAGGGATCTAAAATATTCACTGCCATTGATTGTGCATAGGGATATTGGACCATAAAGGTACATGAAGAGGATGAGTATAAGTTTGCATTCTCTTTCCAAAAGGTACAGTATGCATTCCAAAGACTCCTGTTTGGATACATAAATTCAGGACATGATGCACTGGAAAGGGGGTCCTTATCTTATGTTGATGATGTTTTAATCAAAAGCACAGACTTTAAAAAACACATCACAGAACTTAAATACGTCCTCAGCCAACTTAAAAGGGCAGGTGTCAAATTATCCCTACAAAAAGCTCAATGGTGCCGCACTCGTGTAAACTTCCTGGGACATGAAGTTACTTCTGAAGGGCTAAATCCTCAGGAGAAAAAGGTGGAAGCCATAATAAATTCTAAGAACCCTTTAGTACTAATGGCATTAAGAGCAACTCCAAGTAGTGCTACTAAAATGTCACCTTTTGAATTGATGACTGGTAGAAGAATGGTTCTACCTCAACATCTACTGTACCGTACATAAGACCAAAACTTGATAAATGCTGCCAATACACATCAATATGTGGAGAACTTAAGGAAGCACCTGCAATATGCCTTTGCATTTGCTCAAAGGAACATAGAAAAGTTCGCAACTGCCACTAAAACCTATTTTGATCTCAAAACATCCAAAAAGGAATATGAAATAAATGATAAAGTTTATCTTTATAATTTTGGAAGAGATAAGGTTAAGGAGAAGACATTTCTTCCATCATGGAAGGGCCTTTTGTAGTTACTGACAAAATATCTCCAGTAGGGCCTATAAAATTAGGATACCTAAAAATTATACTTTTATGGATAAATGGATCCATATTAATCAGTTGCAAGGGTGCCATCCTAGATCCCAACTATAAGTCATAGAGGGTGAATGAAGTGTCATATCCCCAAATGCACTAAAGAAATATTGTAGTTAAAGAGGCCTAGCTAACAAGCATAAATATAAGGATCGAAAAATAACGGACTCTCTTCATAGAAGACTATCTATGATGCATGCTGCCAAAACACTCACCAAGTACCACTGACTTTAAGCCAATTCAAATACATGTGTCCTACATCTATTTAAAATTGGAAGGGGGAATTATGTCAGGGTATCTGTGAAGTAACCTTAAATAAACTACAGATGTATCATAGAATCTAATATTTCATTTAGCTAATATCTACTATGAATTGATTTAGCTGCATTGCAAACAAACACTGGAATGGGTAATATCAACCCCTCCCTTTTGCTCTCAACTACAGACTTGTAGAACAAAAGAAATAGACAGGACTTCAAAAGAAAACAAACATTGGTCCCAAATTATAAGAGATAATGTCACATCTAAAGAGCCTTTGATCACGGTCTCAGAAGAGAGATAACTTCTAATGAATTATTGTTGGATGGCCTTCCCAGATTGAAATCTCTAAATTAATTTAGCCAAAGAAATGCATTACTTAGATCACAGGAACCCCTGTAAGGAACAGATGGTCCGTCTGTAAAAATAGTGGAATGTACAAACATACTCAAAGAAAATAACCCTTAGCATATAGGTGATAAATTGTCCCATTCTAAGCCCCCAATAAACATCTCCCAGACGAGCTGGCATTTCAAGTCTCTGTATGACATGGGATACTAGATCTCAGATAAAGAAATTGTGCCTAATTTTCATGTAGTTTAAGATACGCACATGAATATATATATTCAGACAACATATTAAATATGAACACATAATTCTGGGAGATTGTCTATGCCTAAGAAGGGTAATATGGGAAGCTGAAAACCTAAGAATCAAGATTTCAACATGTCTTAACCTATGTATTTTTGAAAACATAGAAGTCTTAAGGATTCGAAGTTTGGACATATCATATACTGTATATAGTTAAATATGTACCTCAGACTATTAAATAATAGGTATGAATAAATGGATATGAAATTGTCTGTTTATATAACATTAAATGTGAATGTCTGCTAAATGAAAAATATAAATAACATCATATGTTTTTATACACTCAGCAAGAGATATACAGATATGCAAAATTTATATTGATATGGGAATGTAGTCCAATATAAATATAATTATGTGAAATGACATCTGATTGCTGATCTCAAGGTATGTATGTGATATTAAGATGATAACTGAGATATTAATTAGATCCATGCTAAAAGTATTAAAATCCTTTTAAATACCCATATTTTTTAAATGTATAAGAATTACTTTGTATTGTGAGAAGTGTATCATATTTAATATTGATGAAATGCCCATATTAAATTATATTAAGTAATCCTATACAAATTGGACATAATTCTATGCTGAGGCAAGAAATAGTGAATACACTAAATATACATTTTAAAAATATATATGAATATATATTAAACTGTAGCAGTATTGATAGTGAGAATGCATTACTGGTTATCTGCTGCCACCAATAGTTCAGAAATGGTATGACAGCCAAACGAATTGACCATTAGAACATATGCAAATCCAAATAACCAATTAATGCTCAGCTCCATTAAGGGCGGATCAGGGACAAGCATCGGTAAGGGCCTATCAGACAAGTTTCAGTAACTGCACATCCCAATTTCACAGATGATTAGAATAAAAAGGGGTGGGGTATATCACGTGATATAGCCTCATGCAAGAGAAAAGAAAGGGGTCTTTGCTGCTGAATTTTGACTGACAAACTGTTGCCTTGGAATTCAGTCTCTATAAAGCAAATCTGGGCCTAACTTTCATCCATCTTGCAAAAATACCGCCTTTAATTTATGAGGTGAAATTGGACTTATCGGAGAAAGCAGAGACACTCATTTGGTTATGTGGTAACGTTTGGCAGTGACTATAATTTAATATTTTAAAGCAAATACATTCATTGTTGCTACAGTAATTGAAGCTAGTAATTTAAAGAGCATAATTTGTATTTTAAGCTCATGTTCATAGTCCTGTGTACTTTAACTAGTCATATTTAGTGTTAAGTAATTTATATTTGCAACTATATATATATTTTAGAATTTGCCTTATTGTAGCTAAATACGATTTATTTCAGCTCAGATAGATTGGCATAGAAATTGGTTGTTAAAGTATCTTGTTATATTGTTTAACTAGGCACTGTTAAAGTTAGCGGTCCATATTTTGGTATTTTATTGTGATATTTTAATGTGATTCATTGTGAATAAGGTAAATTGTAAAGGTATATTTTTTATGATCTTTGTATAGAATATTGTAACAGCTTAAGGCCTAGATTTGGAGTTTGGCGGTAGATGGGCTGTTAACGCTACACGGGCTTTTTTCTGGCCGCACCATAAAATTAACTCTGGTATCGAGAGTCCAAAAAAATGCTGCGTTAGGCTCCAAAAAAGGAGCGTAGAGCATTTTTACCGCAAATGCAACTCTCGATACCAGAGTTGCTTACGGACGCGGCCAGCCTCAAAAACGTGCTCGTGCACGATTCTCCCATAGGAAACAATGGGGCTGTTTGAGCTGAAAAAAAAACCTAACACCTGCAAAAAAGCAGCGTTCAGCTCCTAACGCAGCCCCATTGTTTCCTATGGGGAAACACTTCCTACGTCTGCACCTAACACTCTAACATGTACCCCGAGTCTAAACACCCCTAACCTTACACTTATTAACCCCTAATCTGCCGCCCCCGCTATCGCTGACCCCTGCATATTATTATTAACCCCTAATCTGCCGCTCCGTAAACCGCCGCAATTTACATTATCCCTATGTACCCCTAATCTGCTGCCCCTAACACCGCCGACCCCTATATTATATTTATTAACCCCTAACCTGCCCCCCACAACGTCGCCGCCAGCTACTTACAATAATTAACCCCTAATCTGCCGACCGCAAAGCGCCGCCACCTACGTTATCCTTATGTACCCCTAATCTGCTGCCCCTAACACCGCCGACCCCTATATTATATTTATTAACCCCTAATTTGCCCCCCTCAACGTCGCCGACACCTGCCTACACTTATTAACCCCTAATCTGCCAAGCGGACCTGAGCGCTACTATAATAAAGTTATTAACCCCTAATCCGCCTCACTAACCCTATCATAAATAGTATTAACCCCTAATCTGCCCTCCCTAACATCGCCGACACCTAACTTCAATTATTAACCCCTAATCTGCCGACCGGAGCTCACCGCTATTCTAATAAATGTATTAACCCCTAAAGCTAAGTCTAACCCTAATACTAACACCCCCCTAAATTAAATATAATTTAAATCTAACGAAATTAATTATCTCTTATTAAATAAATTATTCCTATTTAAAGCTAAATACTTACCTGTAAAATAAATCCTAATATAGCTACAATATAAATTATAATTATATTAGAGCTATTTTAGGATTTATATTTATTTTAC
Organism: Bombina bombina; assembly: GCF_027579735.1. Taxonomy (NCBI): domain Eukaryota; kingdom Metazoa; phylum Chordata; class Amphibia; order Anura; family Bombinatoridae; genus Bombina; species Bombina bombina. The sequence goes on from NC_069499.1 coordinate 285,831,390, forward strand.
AGGTAACTTTGTATTTATTTTAACCAGGTACAATAGCTATTAAATAGTTAAGAACTATTTAATAGTTACCTAGTTAAAATAATAACAAAATTACCTGTAAAATAAGTCCTAACCTAAGTTATAATTAAACCTAACACTACCCTATCAATAAATTAATTAAATAAAATACCTACAATTACCTACACTATCAATAAATAAATTAAATACAATTTCTACAAATAACTACAATTACATAAACTAACTAAAGTACAAAAAATAAAAAAGAACTAAGTTACAAAAAATAAAAAAATATTTACAAACATAAGAAAAATATTACAACAATTTTAAACTAATTACACCTACTCTAAGCCCCCTAATAAAATAACAAAGACCCCCAAAATAAAAAAATGCCCTACCCTATTCTAAATTAATAAATTTAAAAGCTCTTTTACCTTACCAGCCCTGAACAGGGCCCTTTGCGGGGCATGCCCCAAGAAATTCAGCTCTTTTGCCTGTAAAAAAAAACATACAATACCCCCCCCAACATTACAACCCACCACCCACATACCCCTAATCTAACCCAAACCCCCCTTAAATAAACCTAACACTAAGCCCCTGAAGATCATCCTACCTTGTCTTCACCATACCAGGTTCACCGATCGGTCCAGAAGAGCTCCTCCGATGTCCTGATCCAAGCCCAAGCGGGGGGCTGAAGAGGTCCATGATCCGGCTGAAGTCTTCATCCAAGCGGGCCAGAAGAGGTCTTCCATCCGATTGAAGTCTTCATCCAAGCGGCATCCATCCGGAGCGAAGCGGCAGCATCCTGAAGACCTCCACCGCGGAACATCCATCCTGGCCGACGACTGAACGACGAATGACGGTTCCTTTAAATGAAGGCATCCAAGATGGCATCCCTCGAATTCCGATTGGCCGATCAGACAATCATATTGAGCTCGCATTCTATTGGCTGATCGGAACAGCCAATAGAATGCGAGCTCAATCTGATTGGCTGATCGGATCAGCCAATCGGATTGAACTTGATTCTGATTGGCTGATTCCATCAGCCAATCAGAATATTCCTACCTTAATTCCGATTGGCTGATAGAATCCTATCAGCCAATCGGAATTCGAGGGACGCCATCTTGGGTGACGTCATTTAAAGGAACCGTCATTCGTCGTTCAGTCGTCGGCCAGGATGGATGTTCCGCGGTGGAGGTCTTCAGGATGCTGCCGCTTCGCTCCGGATGGATGCCGCTTGGATGAAGACTTCAATCGGATGGAAGACCTCTTCTGGCCCGCTTGGATGAAGACTTCAGCCGGATCATGGACCTCTTCAGCCCCCCGCTTGGGCTTGGATCAGGACATCGGAGGAGCTTAATTTAGAATAGGGTAGGGCATTTTTTTATTTTGGGGGTCTTTGTTATTTTATTAGGGGGCTTAGAGTAGGTGTAATTAGTTTAAAATTGTTGTAATATTTTTCTTATGTTTGTAAATATTTTTTTATTTTTTGTAACTTAGTTCTTTTTTATTTTTTGTACTTTAGTTAGTTTATGTAATTGTAGTTATTTGTAGAAATTGTATTTAATTTATTTATTGATAGTGTAGTGTTAGGTTTTATTGTAGGTAATTGTAGGTATTTTATTTAATTAATTTATTGATAGGGTAGTGTTAGGTTTAATTATAACTTAGGTTAGGACTTATTTTACAGGTAATTTTGTTATTATTTTAACTAGGTAACTATTAAATAGTTCTTAACTATTTAATAGCTATTGTACCTGGTTAAAATAATTACAAAGTTGCCTGTAAAATAAATATTAATCCTAAAATAGCTACAATATAATTATAATTTATAGTGTAGCTATATTAGGATTAATTTTACAGGTAAGTATTTAGCTTTAAATAGGAATAATTTATTTAATAAGAGTTAATTAATTTCGTTAGATTAAAATTATATTTAATTTAGGGGGGTGTTAGTGTTAGGGTTAGACTTAGCTTTAGGGGTTAATACATTTATTAGAATAGCGGTGAGCTCCGGTCGTCAGATTAGGGGTTAATAATTGAAGTTAGGTGTCGGCGATGTTAGGGAGGGCAGATTAGGGGTTAATACTATTTATTATAGGGTTAGTGAGGCGGATTAGGGGTTAATAACTTTATTATAGTAGCGCTCAGGTCCGCTCGGCAGATTAGGGGTTAATAAGTGTAGGCAGGTGTCGGCGACGTTGAGGGGGGCAGATTAGGGGTTAATAAATATAATATAGGGGTCGGCGGTGTTAGGGGCAGCAGATTAGGGGTACATAAGGATAACGTAGGTGGCGGCGCTTTGCGGTCGGCAGATTAGGGGTTAATTATTGTAAGTAGCTTGCGGCGACGTTGTGGGGGGGCAGGTTAGGGGTTAATAAATATAATACAGGGGTCGGCGGGGTTAGGGGCAGCAGATTAGGGGTACATAAGTATAACGTAGGTGGCGGTCGGCAGATTAGGGGTTAAAAAAAATTAATCGAGTGGCGGCGATGTGGGGGGACCTCAGTTTAGGGGTACATAGGTAGTTTATGGGTGTTAGTGTACTTTAGGGTACAGTAGTTAAGAGCTTTATGAACCGGCGTTAGCCCAGAAAGCTCTTAACTCCTGCTTTTTTCCTGCGGCTGGAGTTTTGTCGTTAGAGCTCTAACGCTCACTTCAGAAACGACTCTAAATACCGGAGTTAAGAAGATCCCATTGAAAAGATAGGATACGCAATTGACATAAGGGGATCTGCGGTATGGAAAAGTCGCGGCTGAAAAGTGAGCGTTAGACCCTATTTTGAGTGACTCCAAATACCGGCGGTAGCCTAAAACCAGCGTTAGGAGCCTCTAACGCTGGTTTTCACGGCTACCGCCGAACTCTAAATCTAGGCCTTAGTGTGTATCATTTGATTCATAATCTGGTTTCTATAAATATAATTCAATGTGTTTATAACTATTAACTAATCTCAATAATTTAGGAATAATTATTCATTTCAATTGTTTCGTATATACACTTGTATTGGGGGGTTATTTTAAAGAATAATTATTAAATAAATTGTATTCTAACCCTGCTATATACTGACAGATAACAAGAGAATGAAGAAAATGTGATAATAGAAGTAAATTGGAAAGTTGTTTAAAGGGACAGTCTACCATAAAATTGTTATTGTTTTAAAAGATAGATAATTCCTTTATTACCCATTCCCCAGTTTTGCATAACCAACACAGTTATATTAATATACTTGTTACCTCTGTGATTACCTTGTATCTAGGAACCTTCTTCCAGCCCCCTGATCACATGACTGTGACTGTTTATTAACTATTGACTTGCATTTAGTATTGTTTTGTGCTAAATCTTAAATAACCTCCTGTGCCTAAACACAGTGTTATCTATATGGCCCACGTGTACTTTCTGTCTCTTTGTGTTGAAAAGAGATTTAAAAAGCATGTTATAAGAGGCAGCCCTCAAAGGCTTAGAAATTAGCATATGAGCCTACATATGTTTAGTTTAAAACTAAGAATACCAAGTGAAAAAAGCAAATTTGGTGATAAAAGTTAATTGGAAAGTTGATTAAAATTAAAAGTCCAATCTGAATAATGAAAGTATAATTTATACTAGACTGTCCCTTTAAAATTTTATGTTCTATCTGAATCATAAAAGAATATTTTGGGGTTTACTATCCCTTTAAGAATCCCTGTCTGAGATGTTAAAATTGTAATTTTGTCGTCAGGGGTTCAAAATAAGTGAATATTATATGTGTGAATCCTCATATAATATACATCTATTAAAATGCTCTTGTTCTAGAATCTATATAGGGAAGAACTAGCGCTGCAGAATTTGTTGGCGCTCTACAAATAACCGATAATAAATAATAATAATAATACCAAAATGATGAGAAAAAGGCTGAACCAACATAAATCAAATATAAGATGTGGGGATACTACTGCTCATGTTTTTGGGCATTTCTTATTAGCTGGTCACATTATAAGACAACTAAGATGGCAGATAATACATAATGTTAATACCCCTAGGAGAGGGGGCAACAGGGAACTACTACTTAAACATAAGGAGTCCTATTGGATCCATAAATTAGAGGCAATTGAACCAAAAGGGTTTAATAAATAAAGGAAGAAATATATCTTTAATATGAAAATATTTGTTCCTTTGATATAATGGGAATGTAGAACATTATTAATGAAATAGTTAATGAAATGGGTTTAAAAGGACCTGTAAACATATGTGTAAAATAAGCATGATTAAGGACAGGCTTGCCAGAAATGTTGCTATTTGTTATCTATGTACCTGGATGCATTAATAAAAGGATTTGTTTATAAATTTCAGTACTGTGGAAGCTGTTTGTGTCAAGTCTGAAAACTTCAAGACAGAGTCTTTGCTTTTGATAGTTCTGTCAGTCACTTCATGAGAAGGACACTAATTGTCATTGTGTTGACAGATGCTTCATCAAAGGGTCACTGTGATAATGCTTGGGAAAATCACTGCTTGTGATAATGCTTGAGAAAATCACTGCTTGTGACAATGCTGCCTGGCATTTCATAAGAGGGTCACTGCTTGTCATTGTGCTGCCTGACACTTCATGAGACGGTCACTGCTTGTCATTGTGCTGCCTGACACTTCATGAGAGGGTCACTGCTTGTCATTGTGCTGCCTGACACTTCATAACATGGTCACTGCTTGTCATTGTGCTGCCTGACCCTTCATGAGAGGGTTACTGCTTGTCATTGTGCTGCCTGACACTTCATGAGAGGGTCACTGCTTGTCATTGTGCTGCCTGACACTTCATAAGAGGGTCACTGCTTGTCATTGTGCTGCCTGACACTTCATAAGAGGGTTACTGCTTGTCATTGTGCTGCCTGGCATTTCATAAGAGGGTCACTGCTTGTCATTGTGCTGCCTGACACTTCATGAGAGGGTCACTGCTTGTTATTGTGCTGCCTGACACTTCATGAGAGGGTCACTGCTTTTCATTGTGCTGCCGGACACTTCATAAGAGGGTCACTGCTTGTCATTGTGCTTCCTGACCCTTCATAAGAGGGTCACTGCTTGTCATTGTGCTGCCTGACACTTCATAAGAGGGTCACTGCTTGTCATTGTGCTGCCTGACACTTCATGAGAGGGTCACTGCTTGTTATTGTGCTGCCTGACACTTCATGAGAGGGTCACTGCTTTTCATTGTGCTGCCTGGCATTTCATAAGAGGGTCACTGCTTGTCATTGTGCTGCCTGACACTTCATGAGAGGGTCACTGCTTGTTATTATGCTGCCTGACACTTCATGAGAGGGTCACTGCTTTTCATTGTGCTGCCTGACACTTCATAAGAGGGCCACTGCTTGTCATTGTGCTGCCTGACACTTCATAAGAGGGTTACTGCTTGTCATTGTGTTGCCTGACACTTCATAAGAGGGTCACTGCTTGTCATTGTGCTTCCTGACACTTCATGAGAGGGTCACTGCTTGTTATTGTGCTGCCTGACATTTCATGAGACGGTCACTGCTTGTTATTGTGCTGCCTGACACATCATGAGAGGGGCACTGCTTGTCATTGTGCTGCCTGAGACACTTCATGAGAGGTTCACTGCTTGTCATTGAGTTGCCTGACACATTATGAGAAGGTCACTGCTTGTCATTGTGCTGCCTGACACTTCATGAGAGGGTCACTGCTTGTCATTGAGCTGCCTGACACTTCATGAGAGGGTCACTGCTTGTCATTGTGCTTCCTGACACTTCAACACCGATGTTCAAAACATCAAAAAAAAGGGGCGTGACCGAGCAGTGAAGTGGGCATACACATACTAAAAGGGCGACTTGATCACCTGCTGCTGCTCGATCGGCAACTATTTTAAGAAGCACCAGACCAGGGCTCAATTCTGGTCCGTTGCTCAGTTCCAGGAGCCCGGCTAGGCCGGTGAGGTTTTGCCGGCCCTCCAGGATTTATCACATCTCCTTGCAAAATATGCATTGTCATGTACAATGTAGATTATTTAAAGTATTGTATATCTCTTAAAAGGGATTTATTGTTGCTTGCTATTATTTCAAACATAAATATTTAAATAAAATAAATTAAATATAATAAATTAAAATAAGTTTATGTTTAAAAAACGGAAAGCATCATTAAATACTTTTTAGTCTATAGATATATACAATAATTTAAACAATATGCATTGTACATGACTATGCACATCATTTAAACATTGTCACCTAAACTGCCATAACTTAATACTAACTATAGAAGCTAAGGCCCTAAACATATATATTCAATATTTAAATATGCATTGTTATGTAGAATAAATATTATTTAAATATTTGCATATAAATTAAAATGTAATTAATGTTGCTAGTTGTGTTTATTATTTGTTATTAAAGACGGTATAATTAAAATTATAGTTCTACATAACTGCATGCCTGTTAAGTAAAAAATTAATTTAACCCCTTGAGTGCTGCCTGAATCCTAATCAGAGCTATCGCTAGCTCTCAGCCACCTTGAGGGCAATCTGGGGTCTCCCACATACTCCCACCCCGGCGATCTGGCCTGTATAGTGACAGGCGTCACCTGGGCTTGACGTTTCGCGCAGTGAAGTCACGCGCAATGACATGATGATGTTACAGCAAATCTTTATTTAAAGTTTACAATGACAAGAATAGGGAGATAGGGGCATGCTGCTTAGAAGCCTGTATCTCAGGCATATAAGCAGCTACAGACCCCCAAGACCCATCATTGTAAAGGTAACCTTTCCAACGGTATAATCTTGGGGACCTGTAAAAAGTTACAAATAAATATATTTAAATAAAAGTTAAAAAAAACAGCTTAGCACCCAGGTGGGAAATGGCTTAGCAGCCAAAGGGTTAATGCTACTGACCACTATAACATAAATAACATATATATTGTTGTTATTACTAATAAACACAGCAAGCCAAAATAAATACATTTTAATTTATACTTAAAACAATATGCAATATACAAGACAATGCATACCATTTTAAATATTGAATATCAATGCAAGGCAAGTCTAAATTATATCTACACTGTTTGATATAAAATGCATGGTAATGTATAATGCATAATAGTTTAGTTTAAGTATTGGATATAAATTAAAATGTAGTTATTCTTGCTTGTTGTGTTTATTTTTTAAAATATATATACTTGCAGTGGGTATGTGGTGGTATACGGTTAATAGGATAGATACTTGAGGTGGGTATGTTGCAGTATAGGGGTTTAATAGTGTAGGGTACTTGCGGTGGGGATGTGGTGGTATAGTGGTTAATAGGATAGGTACTTGTGTTGGGTATGTTGCGGTTTAGGGGTTAATAGGATAGATACTTGCGGTGGGTATGTAGCAGTTTAGGGGTTCATAGGATAGATACTTGCAGTCGGTATGTAGGGGTTTAGGGGTTAATAGGATATATACTTGCGGTGGCTATGTGGTGGTTTAGGGGTTAATAGGGTACATACTTGTGGTGGTTATGTGGCGTATAGGGGTTAATAGGATAAATATTTGCGGTTGGTATGTGGTGGTATAGGAGTTAATAGTGTAGGGTACTTGCGGTGGGTATGTGGCGGTATGGGGTTAACAGGATAGATATTTGCGGTTGGTATGTGGCAGTTTAGATATTTATTAGTGTAGTGCTAGTTTGCAATCATGGGGTACTTCGCTTTAGGGGTATTAGGATTAGTGGTTAGGCAGAGCAGTTCTATTCCAAGAGATCGTTTACTATATATCCCCAAAATGGGCAGTGATGCTGGATGTTATCTATAGCCAGCATCACCGACCAATGGCATGTATAGTAAATGCCTCTCAGTAATACCGCCTGTTAGCCGCTATGTCGGGAACTTGGACATTTTCGACAGGCTTGTTCGACATAGCGGTGGATCCCTTAAAATATACATGAGAGGGTCCATTGCTTGTCATAATGCTGCCTGACACTTTGTGAAAGGGTCTTTGCTTGTTATTGTGCTGCTTGACACTTCATATGAAGTTCTCTGCTTGTTATACTGCTGCCAAACACTTCATGAGAGGCTCTCTGATTGTTATAGTGCTGCCAGACCCTTCACGAGAGAGTCACTGCTTGTAATATTGCTGCCAGACACTTCATGAGAGGTTCAATGCTTGTGATATTGCTGGGAGAGTCACTGCTTGTAATATTGCTGCTAGGCACTTCATGAGAGGTTCATTACTTGTCATGGTGCTGCCTGACACTTCATGAGAGGGTCATTGCTTGTCATGGTGCTGCCTGACACTTCATGAGAGGTTCATTGCTTGTCATGGTGCTGCCTGACACTTCATGAGAGGGTCATTGCTTGTCATAGTGTTGCCTGACACTTCATGAGAGGGTCATTGCTTGTCATAGTGTTGCCTGACACTTCATGAGAGGGTCATTGCTTGTCATGGTGCTGCCTGACACTTCATGAGAGGGTCATTGCTTGTCATAGTGTTGCCTGACACTTCATGAGAGGATCATTGCTTGTCATGGTGCTGCCTGACACTTCATGAGAGGGTCATTGCTTGTCATAGTGTTGCCTGACACTTCATGAGAGGGTCATTGCTTGTCATAGTGTTGCCTGACACTTCATGAGAGGGTCATTGCTTTTCATAGTGTTGCCTGACATTTCATGGGAGGTTCATTGCTTGTCATAGTGTTGCTAGGCACTTCATGAGAGGGTCATTGCTTGTCATAGTGCTGCTAGGCACTTCATGAGAGGGTCATTGCTTGTCATAGTGCTGCTAGGCACTTCATGAGAGGGTCATTGCTTGTCATAGTGCTGCTAGGCACTTCATGAGAGGGTCATTGCTTGTCATAGTGCTGCTAGGCACTTCATGAGAGGGTCACTGCTTGTCATAGTGCTGCTAGGCACTTCATGAGAGGGTCACTGCTTGTCATAGTGCTGCTAGGAACTTCATGAGAGGGTCACTGCTTGTCATAGTGCTGCTAGGCACTTCATGAGAGGGTCACTGCTTGTCATAGTGCTGCTAGGCATTTCATGAGAGGGTCACTGCTTGTCATAGTGCTGCTAGGCACTTCATGAGAGGGTCATTGCTTGTCATAGTGCTGCTAGGCACTTCATGAGAGGGTCATTGCTTGTTATAGTGCTGCTAGGCACTTCATGAGAGGGTCATTGCTTGTTATAGTGCTGCTAGGCACTTCATGAGAGGGTCATTGCTTGTCATAGTGCTGCTAGGCACTTCATGAGAGGGTCATTGCTTGTTATAATGCTGCTATGCACTTCATGAGAGGGTCATTGCTTGTCATAGTGCTGCTAGGCACTTCATGAGAGGGTCACTGCTTGTCATAGTACTGCTAGGCACTTCATGAGAGGGTCACTGCTTGTCATAGTGCTGCTAGGCACTTCATGAGAGGGTCATTGCTTGTCATAGTGCTGCTAGGCACTTCATGAGAGGGTCATTGCTTGTCATAGTGCTGCTAGGCACTTCATGAGAGGGTCATTGCTTGTCATAGTGCTGCTAGGCACTTCATGAGAGGGTCACTGCTTGTCATAGTGCTGCTAGGCACTTCATGAGAGGGTCACTGCTTGTCATAGTGCTGCTAGGCACTTCATGAGAGGGTCACTGCTTGTCATAGTGCTGCTAGGCACTTCATGAGAGGGTCACTGCTTGTCATAGTGCTGCTAGGCACTTCATGAGAGGGTCATTGCTTGTCATAGTGCTGCCTGACACTTCATGAGAGGTTCATTGCTTGTCATAGTGCTGCTAGGCACTTCATGAGAGGGTCATTGCTTGTCATAGTGCTGCTAGGCACTTCATGAGAGGGTCATTGCTTGTTATAGTGTTGCTTGCCTGACACTTCATGAGAGGGTCATTGCCTGTCATAGTGCTGCTATGCATTTCATGAGAGGGTCACTGCTTGTCATAGTGCTGCTAGGCATTTCATGAGAGGGTCATTGCCTGTCATAGTGCTGCTAGGCATTTCATGAGAGGGTCATTGCTTGTCATTGTGCTGCCTGACACTTCATTAGAAGGTCAATCCTTGTCATATTGCTGCCTGGCATTTCATGAAAGAGCCAGTGCTTGTCATAGTGCTGCCTGATACTTCATTAAAGGGGCATTGTTTGACTGTCACAGTGTTGCCTGACACTTCATGATAAGGTCATTGTCTGGCCCAGTGCTGTCTGATACTTCATAAGAGGGTTATTGTCTGTCACTGTGCTGCCTGACACTTCATAAGAGCGTCATTGGCTGTCACAGTGCTGCTTGACACTTCATAAGAGGGTTATTGTCTGTCACAGTGCTGCCTGACACTTCATAAGAGGGTTATTGTCTGTCACTGTGCTGCCTGACACTTCATAAGAGGGTCATTGTCTGTCACAGTGCTGCCTGACACTTCATAAGAGGGTAATTGTCTGTCACTGTGCTGCCTGACACTTCATAAGAGGGTCATTGTCTGTCACTGTGCTACCTGACACTTCATAAGAGGGTTATTGTCTGTCACTGTGCTACCTGACACTTCATAAGAGGGTCATTGTCTGTCACAGTGCTGCCTGACACTTCATAAGAGGGTAATTGTCTGTCACTGTGCTGCCTGAAACCTAATGAGAGTGTCACTACCTATCATGATGCTACCATACTCTTCATAAGAGAGAGTCACTGCATTAGTACTGTAAGACAACTAAAAATTCATTTGCAGTCATTGTCCTGCCAGACCATTCATGAGAGGGTCAATGTCTGTCTTATTGCTGCCAAACCATCTAATGAGATAGATACAAACTGTCATGCTACCAGACCACTTCCATATTATATCTACTCCAACAAGTGGCTAAAATATACTTAACAGTAGTAATTAGAAAATTATATATAATATCTACAACTCACAAGCTCACATAAATGTAGTTGTTTTTTGACAGACAGAATGCCCAGCTTCTCAGACAGCTCAATATCTGAAGATCCATTTGGGAATTAAAAAGAGTATCTTATATAATTAATGAACACACCTCCAGTGTTAGCTGTTTGATGCGTGTGCCGGCTTTTTGGAGGAACCCAAAGGGAATTGTAGATTCCTCTGTTTCCTTTTGCTGAGCTCAGTTCTGAGAGGCCATTAAAGAGATGAGAAGTGAGCACTAATTCACTTTCATGTCCTAATCTACGTGTCTGCGGCTTAATTAAGCTTTTTTTTCTCTGAAGGTATTAGGAAGGGCAGAGAAGTGAGAGAACTTTTTATGTCTGCTTCATTTGGAATGTGTTTGTGTTATACATTGAAAGACATACTTTCTATATGTAGAGAGGAACCTGTTGGCGCTCTACAAATAACTGATAATAATAATAATATATGCACTGAAAGATCTGATGAGAATTACTTCTCTGTGCATTAGAGGTATGATGCACGAATACAATCAAGTTGTTCACTGCTAATTACACACTGGAGGATCTCATGCCTTACACACTGTCTTTTGTTATTTATACTGTGTATAAGCTTCACCCTCTGTATTCTGGTTGTGTTTGGACAAAATAAAATCACTCAGCTACAGCACAATGGCACATGGCATAGCCCTCTGACTCCCCTCCTATATGTACAGTATGTATAACATATACTAAAATAATGTGTATTGTATGTAAACCTGCCTACTTGTGCACTTCTATAGTGACTAATTCCCACTACCACACTGAAACGTTAGAGACTGATCCAGTTCGATAAAAAAGCTGTGCGTTGCAGGAGGTATCAATCCAAGTGTTAGGAAAGCAGACGTACCTGCTAGATCAATTTCAAAATGAATGCAGCTTAACTAATTCATTGCAACAGTGCTTCTAATTGATTGGAAACTTATACAGCCCGATACCACAAGAGGGGCATACAAAGGTTTTACACAAACTCTGATTGTAGTAGGACTCATTTTTAAACAAACAAACACAATGGGCCAAAATAGATTACAAGTGGAGCACTAAATATCACTTGCAAGCAAGCAATATTAGAGCTCCACTTTGTAAAACCAGCACACGATAATGTGCGCTGGTATTACAAGGTAAACGCAATACGAATGGGAGCTCACGTTCGCATTGCTAGGAAGCATTGCACTCACGAGACCGCGCTTCCATAGGCTCCTATGGGAGCCTCTTTCTTACCTAGCACAGCGAAGGGGGTAAGCAGCACAACGATGGGCAGCATGTTGAAATATATATGTATATGATTATATACATGTTAGAAAAAAGGAGGGGCACCTGCGCTAAAAACTCTAACACTTAGGCCTAGATTTGGAGTTCGGCGGTAAAAGGGCTGTTAACGCTCCGCGGGTTTTTTTCTGGCCGCACCATAAATTTAACTCTGGTATCGAGAGTTCAAACAAATGCTGCGTTAGGCTCCAAAAAAGGAGCGTAGAGCATATTTACCGCAAATGCAACTCTCGATACCAGAGTTGCTTACGGACGCGGCCGGCATCAAAAACGTGCTCGTGCACGATTCTCCCATAGGAAACAATGGGGCAGTTTGAGCTGAAAAAAAACCTAACACCTGCAAAAAAGCAGCGTTCAGCTCTTAACGCAGCCCCATTGTTTCCTATGGGGAAACACTTCCTACGTCTGCACCTAACACCCTAACATGTACCCCGAGTCTAAACACCCCTAACCTTACACTTATTAACCCCTAATCTGCCGCCCCCGCTATCGCTGACCCCTGCATTACACTTTTAACCCCTAATCTGCCGCTCCGTAAACCGCCGCCACCTACGTTATCCCTATGTACCCCTAATCTGCTGCCCTAACATCGCCGACCCCTATGTTATATTTATTAACCCCTAATCTGCCCCCCACAACGTCGCCGACACCTGCCTACACTTATTAACCCCTAATCTGCCGAGCGGACCTGAGCGCTACTATAATAAAGTTATTAACCCCTAATCCGCCTCACTAACCCTATCATAAATAGTATTAACCCCTAATCTGCCCTCCCTAACATCGCCGACACCTACCTTCAATTATTAACCCCTAATCTGCCGACCGGAGCTCACCGCTATTCTAATAAATGTATTAACCCCTAAAGCTAAGTCTAACCCTAACACTAACACCCCCCTAAGTTAAATATAATTTTTATCTAACGAAATAAATTAACTCTTATTAAATAAATGATTCCTATTTAAAGCTAAATACTTACCTGTAAAATAAATCCTAATATAGCTACAATATAAATTATAATTATATTATAGCTATTTTAGGATTAATATTTATTTTACAGGCAACTTTGTAATTATTTTAACCAGGTACAATAGCTATTAAATAGTTAAGAACTATTTAATAGTTACCTAGTTAAAATAATAACAAATTTACCTGTAAAATAAATCCTAACCTAAGATATAATTAAACCTAACACTAGACTATCAATAAAATAATTAAATAAACTACCTACAATTACCTACAATTAACCTAACACTACACTATCAATAAATTAATTAAACACAATTGCTACAAATAAATACAATTAAATAAACTATCTAAAGTACAAAAAATAAAAAAGAACTAAGTTACAGAAAATAATAAAATATTTACAAACATAAGAAAAATATTACAACAATTTTAAACTAATTACACCTACTCTAAGCCCCCTAATAAAATAACAAAGCCCCCCAAAATAAAAAATTCCCTACCCTATTCTAAAATACAAATATTACAAGCTCTTTTACCTTACCAGCCCTGAACAGGGCCCTTTGCGGGGCATGCCCCAAGAATTTCAGCTCTTTTGCCTGTAAAAAAAAACATACAATACCCCCCCCCCCAACATTACAACCCACCACCCACATACCCCTAATCTAACCCAAACCCCCCTTAAATAAACCTAACACTACCCCCCTGATGATCTTCCTACCTTGTCTTCACCATGCCAGGTTCACTGATCCGTCCTGGCTCCAAGATCTTCATCCAACCCAAGCGGGGGCTAGACATCCACTGAAGAAGTCCAGAAGAGGGTCCAAAGTCTTCCTCCTATCCGGCAAGAAGAGGACATCCGGACCGGCAAACATCTTCTCCAAGCGGCATCTTCTATCTTCTTCCATCCGATGACGACCGGCTCCATCTTGAAGACCTCCAGCGCGGATCCATCCTCTTCTTCCGACGACTAGACGACGAATGACGGTTCCTTTAAGGGACGTCATCCAAGATGGCGTCCCTCGAATTCCGATTGGCTGATAGGATTCTATCAGCCAATCGGAATTAAGGTAGGAATTTTCTGATTGGCTGATGGAATCAGCCAATCAGAATATAGTTCAATCCGATTGGCTGATCCAATCAGCCAATCAGATTGAGCTCGCATTCTATTGGCTGTTCCGATCAGCCAATAGAATGCGAGCTCAATCTGATTGGCTGATTGGATCAGCCAATCGGATTGAACTATATTCTGATTGGCTGATTCCATCAGCCAATCAGAAAATTCCTACCTTAATTCCGATTGGCTGATAGAATCCTATCAGCCAATCGGAATTCGAGGGACGCCATCTTGGATGACGTCCCTTAAAGGAACCGTCATTCGTCGTCTAGTCGTCGGAAGAAGAGGATGGATCCGCGCTGGAGGTCTTCAAGATGGAGCCGGTCGTCATCGGATGGAAGAAGATAGAAGATGCCGCTTGGAGAAGATGTTTGCCGGTCCGGATGTCCTCTTCTTGCCGGATAGGAGGAAGACTTTGGACCCTCTTCTGGACTTCTTCAGTGGATGTCTAGCCCCCGCTTGGGTTGGATGAAGATCTTGGAGCCAGGACGGATCGGTGAACCTGGCATGGTGAAGACAAGGTAGGAAGATCATCAGGGGGGTAGTGTTAGGTTTATTTAAGGGGGGTTTGGGTTAGATTAGGGGTATGTGGGTGGTGGGTTGTAATGTTGGGGGGGGGGTATTGTATGTTTTTTTTTACAGGCAAAAGAGCTGAAATCCTTGGGGCATGCCCCGCAAAGGGCCCTGTTCAGGGCTGGTAAGGTAAAAGAGCTTGTAACTTTTTTAATTTAGAATAGGGTAGGGAATTTTTTATTTTGGGGGGCTTTGTTATTTTATTAGGGGGCTTAGAGTAGGTGTAATTAGTTTAAAATTGTTTTTATATTTTTCTTATGTTTGTAAATATTTTATTATTTTCTGTAACTTAGTTCTTTTTTATTTTTTGTACTTTAGATAGTTTATTTAATTGTATTTATTTGTAGCAATTGTGTTTAATTAATTTATTGATAGTGTAGTGTTAGGTTAATTGTAGGTAATTGTAGGTAGTTTATTTAATTATTTTATTGATAGGGTAGTGTTAGGTTTAATTATAACTTAGGTTAGGATTTATTTTACAGGTAAATTTGTTATTATTTTAACTAGGTAACTATTAAATAGTTCTTAACTATTTAATAGCTATTGTACCTGGTTAAAATAATTACAAAGTTGCCTGTAAAATAAATATTAATCCTAAAATAGCTATAATATAATTATAATTTATATTGTAGCTATATTAGGATGTATTTTACAGGTAAGTATTTAGCTTTAAATAGGAATAAGTTATTTAATAAGAGTTAATTTATTTCGTTAGATAAAAATTATATTTAACTTAGGGGGGTGTTAGTGTTAGGGTTAGACTTAGCTTTAGGGGTTAATACATTTATTAGAATAGCGGTGAGCTCCGGTCGGCAGATTAGGGGTTAATAATTGAAGGTAGGTGTCGGCGATGTTAGGGAGGGCAGATTAGGGGTTAATACTATTTATGATAGGGTTAGTGAGGCGGATTAGGGGTTAATAACTTTATTATAGTAGCGCTCAGGTCCGCTCGGCAGATTAGGGGTTAATAAGTGTAGGTAGGTGTCGGCGACGTTGAGGGGGGCAGATTAGGGGTTAATAAATATAACATAGGGGTCGGCGATGTTAGGGGTAGCAGATTAGGGGTACATAGGGATAACGTAGGTGGCGGCGATTTGCGGTCGGAAGATTAGGGGTTAATTATTTTAAGTAGCTTGCGGCGACGTTGTGGGGGGCAAGTTAGGGGTTAATAGATATAATACAGGGGTCGGCGGTGTTAGGGGCAGCAGATTAGGGGTACATAAGTATAACGTAGGTGGCGGTCGGCAGATTAGGGGTTAAAAATTTTAATCGAGTGGCGGCGATGTGGGGGGACCTCGGTTTAGGGGTACATAGGTAGTTTATGGGTGTTAGTGTACTTTAGGGTACAGTAGTTAAGAGCTTTATAAACCGGCGTTAGCCAGAAAGCTCTTAACTCCTGCTATTTTCAGGCGGCTGGAATCTTGTCGTTAGAGCTCTAACGCTCACTGCAGAAACGACTCTAAATACCGGCGTTAGAAAGATCCCATTGAAAAGATAGGATACGCAAATGGCGTAGGGGGATCTGCGGTATGGAAAAGTCGCGGCTGAAAAGTGAGCGTTAGACCCTTTAATCACTGACTCCAAATACCAGCGGGCGGCCAAAACCAGCGTTAGGAGCCTCTAACGCTGGTTTTGACGGCTACCGCCGAACTCTAAATCTAGGCCTACGTGAGTAATGGCTATTTTTGCAACAATAGTAGTAATAGTGATATATGTGCGTGCTGCCTCTGATACAGTGTACCCGTGTCACTGTTGGGAATGTGGATGGAAAAGAGAAAATCAAAAAGGGCGCACAGCTAGGCACTAGAATAAAAATTGACTATTAGTAAAGTAGGTATGTAGTTTTCAGACCTATGTGGTTATAGTAACAGGATAATAAAAATAATAATAATAATAATGTCCTTGGATTGTTATTGTATTCTAAAGAGTTCAGTAATGTGCTTTAGAATATTCGACACTTCTTTGTCTGAGGTGAGTGGATTTGTGCTTACCAGAGGTAACCTCAATCATATGAGGTAAGTTGTAGACTTGTCTGGGTTAGAGATGTTTCTTTGGCTCTTGTCCAGTCGATTTTGCTTTGTTCTTTGCTGTAGGAATCTTTCCTTTGTTGAAACCCTTTGGGATCTTTGTTTCCAGGTGGCTCCTGGCAGCAGTATGTTGTTTTGAATGAAAATCTTGGACTCTCTTGTATCGTTTGTTGAAAGGCAATGGAAAATCCTGGACTCTCTTTTTCCTCTTGGTGATGAGAATCGGAACCCCTTGTCTGAGAGTCAAACTGAGGACACATAGGAACCGCCGGGAAGCCGTGAGTAGTAACAGCTCACAAGAGAGGGTAAGAAAATCTCTTGTGAGCTGTTACTACTCACGGCTTCCCGGCGGTTCCTATGTGTCCTCAGTTTGACTCTCAGACAAGGGGTTCCGATTCTCATCACCAAGAGGAAAAAGAGAGTCCAGGATTTTCCATTGCCTTTCAACAAACGATACAAGAGAGTCCAAGATTTTCATTCAAAACAACATACTGCTGCCAGGAGCCACCTGGAAACAAAGATCCCAAAGGGTTTCAACAAAGGAAAGATTCCTACAGCAAAGAACAAAGCAAAATCGACTGGACAAGAGCCAAAGAAACATCTCTAACCCAGACAAGTCTACAACTTACCTCATATGATTGAGGTTACCTCTGGTAAGCACAAATCCACTCACCTCAGACAAAGAAGTGTCGAATATTCTAAAGCACATTACTGATCTCTTTAGAATACAATAACAATCCAAGGACATTATTATTATTATTATTTTTATTATCCTGTTACTATAACCACATAGGTCTGAAAACTACATACCTACTTTACTAATAGTCAATGATTATATACATATATATTTATGTGTTAATATGGGTATTAATATATATGTATATGATTATATACATATATATTTATGTGTTAATATGGGTATTAATATATATGTATATTTGCATATATTCAGTGCCGTTTTTTCTTACACCCCACTCCCACCAACTTTAAAGCCCCAAAACTGCCTAGTGCAGTTGTTTTTAATTTTTAAAGAAAATACTACTTTTTTTTAATTTAAAATCTACAATGCCCTCTATTTTGAGGGCATTTTGGGGCACTTTCAGAAAATTAACCAGAGATCTAATCTCCGGTTAATTTTCGGAGTGCTAATTGCTGGTAAATCATTGCGCTCCCGCAAACAGGCAAATTTGCCTGTTTGCATGAGCACAATAATTTGGTGCTCCACTTGTAATCTAGCCCTTTTTTTGGGGTATGTTGGCTAATCCATTTTCTTATTTTACTTTTCAGGGGTGAAGTTTAGGATGTGGAGATAATTTCAATTTTCACACACACACACACTAACCTGGGAACACTTATGGCTGTAATGGACAACTAGAGAACACACAAATGTTAATCCTTATATGTTTTAAGGTCACCCACAAGTTTTTCGTTCATGATTCAGATAAAGCATAACATTTTCAAATCCAATTTACTTCTATTATCTAATTTGCTTCTGTTTTGGTATCCTTTGTTGAAAAGCATACCTGGGTAGGCTTGGGAAAAACAAAGCACTATTGGAAGCTACATGCATGTATATGCCTATTGTCATTGACTTACCAAATGTGTTCAGCTAGCTCCCAGTAGTGCATTGCTGCTCCTTCAACAAAGGATACAAAAAGAACAAAGCACCTTTAATAATATAAGAAAATATCATTATTAAAGTTGTTTTAAACTGTATGCTGTATCTGAAACATAAAAGAAGAATATTGGGTTTCATGTCCTTTCAACTAATATAATTGTGCCTCGATTACGAGTCTTGCGTTAGCCTTAAAAAGCAGCGTTGAGAGGTCCCCACGCTGCTTTTTAACGCCCGCTGGTATTACGAGTCTGGCTGGTACAGGTGTACCGCTCACTTTTCTTCCGCAACTCGAGCATACTGCAAATCCACTTACGTAAATTGCGTATCCTTTCTTTTTAATGGGATTTGCCTAACGCCGGTATTTTACGAGTCTTGCAAATAGTGAGCGGTACACCCTCTCCTGTCAAGACTCCTACCGCATTTAAAAGTCTGTAGTTAAGAGTTTTATGGCCTAACGCCGTAACATAAAACTCTTAACTAAAGTGATAAAAAGTACACTAACACCCATAAACTACCTATTAACCCCTAATCCGAGACCCTCCCCCACATCGCAAACACTTAAATACATTTTTTAACCCCAAATCTGCCGACCGGACATCGCCGCCACTTCAATAAATATATTAACCCCTAAAGCGTCGCACTCCCGCCTCTCAAACATTAGTTAAATTTTATTAACCCCTAATCTGCCATTCCTAACATCGCCGACACCTACCTACATTTATTAACCCCTAATCTGCCGCCCCCAACGTCGCCGCAACTATATTAAATGTATTACCCCCTAAACCTAAGTCTAACCCTAAACCTAACACCCCCTAACTTAAATATAATTTAAAATAATCAAAATAAAATTACTACAATTAACTAAATTATTCCTATTTAAAACTAAATACTTACCGATAAAATACACCCTAAGCTAGCTACAATATAACTAATAGTTACATTGTATCTATCTTAGGGTTTATTTTTATTTTACAGGCAACTTTGTATTTATTTTAACTAGGTAGAATAGTTATTAAATAGTTATTAACTATTTAATAACTTCCTAGTTAAAATAAATACAAATATACCTGTAAAATAAATCATAACCTAAGTTACAATTACATCTAACACTACACTATCATTAAATAAATTACCTAAATTAACTACAATTAATTATAATTAAATTAAATAAACTAAATTACGGGGGGAAAACACTAAATTACCGAAAAAAATAAAATAATTACAATTTTTTAAAACTAATTACACCTAATCTAATCCCCCTAATAAAATAAAAAAGCCCCCCAAAATAATAAAAACCCCTATCCTATACTAAATTACAAATAGCCCTTAAAAGGGCTTTTTGCAGGGCATTGCCCCAAAGTAATCAGCTCTATTACCTGTAAAGAAAAAGACAATCCCCCCCCAACATTACAACCCACCGGATGGATGAAGATAGAAGATGTCGGCTGGATGAAGACTTCTGCCCGTCTAGAGGACTTCTTCTGCCCGGATAGGATGAAGACGTTGGACTGTCTGGAGGACCACTTCTGTTGGGTGAAGACGTCTCAAGGTAGGGTGATCTTCAAGGGGGTAGTGTTAGGTTTTATTAAGGGGGGGTTGGGTGGGTTTTAGAGTAGGGCTGGGTGTGTGGGTGGTGGGTTGTAATGTTGGGGGGTGGGATTGTCTTTTTTTTTTACAGGTAATAGAGCTGATTACTTTGGGGCAATGCCCCGCAAAAAGCCC
Source organism: Bombina bombina (assembly GCF_027579735.1). Classification (NCBI taxonomy): domain Eukaryota; kingdom Metazoa; phylum Chordata; class Amphibia; order Anura; family Bombinatoridae; genus Bombina; species Bombina bombina. Next base: position 285,851,525 of record NC_069499.1, read on the forward strand.
TTTTAAGGGCTATTTGTAATTTAGTATAGGGTAGGGATTTTTATTATTTTGGGGGGCTTTTTTATTTTATTAGGGGATTAGATTAGGTGTAATTAGTTTTAAAAAAAAATTAATTATTTTATTTTTTCTGTAATTTAGTGGGGGTTTTTCGCAATTTAGTTTATTTCATTTAATTGTAGTTAATTTAGGTAATTTATTTAATGAAAGTGTAGTGTTAGGTGTAATTGTAACTTATGTTAGGATTTATTTTACAGGTATATTTGTATTTATTTTAACTAGGAAGTTATTAAATAGTTAATAACTATTTAGTAACTATTCTACCTAGTTAAAATAAATACAAAGTTGCCTGTAAAATAAAAATAAACCCTAAGATAGATACAATGTAACTATTAGTTATATTGTAGCTATCTTAGGGTTTATTTTATCGGTAAGTATTTAGTTTTAAATAGGAATAATTTAGTTAATAATAGTATTTTTATTTAGATTTATTTAAATTATATTTAAGTGGATTAGAAGGGTTAGACTTAGGTTTAGGGGTTAATAACTTTATTATAGTAGCGGCGATGTTGGGGGCTGCAGATTAGGGGTTAATAATTGTAGGTAGGTTGCGATGACATTGTGGGCGGCAGAATGGGGGTTAATAACTATAATGTAGGTGTCGGCGATGTTGGGGGCATCAGATTAGGGGTTCATAAGTATAATGTAGGTGGCGGCGGTGTCCGGAGCGGCAGATTAGGGGTTAATAATATAATGCAGGTGTCGGCGATGTCGGGGGTGGCAGATTAGGGGTTCATAAGTGTAATATTAGGGGTGTTTAGACTCTGGGTTCATGTTAGGGTGTTAGGTGTAGACATAAAATGTATTTCCCCATAGGAATCAATGGGGTTGCGTTAGGAGCTGAATGCTACTTTTTTTCAGCCGAATCAGCCCCATTGATTCCTATGGGGAAATCGTACATGAGCACGTTTAGCCAGCTCACCGCTACCGTAAGCAGCGCTTGTATTGAGGTGAGATGTGGAGCTAAATTTTGCTCTCCACTCACTTGTTTGCGGCTAACGCCGGGTTGAAAAAAACCCGTAATACCAGCATTGTCTGTAGGTGAGCGGTGAGCTGAAACTGCTCGTTAGCCCCGCAAGCTTTACTAACAAAAACTCGTAATCTAGCCGTTGGTTTCTAGATATGTGTTTATTTTATATATTTTTTTTATTTAATAAATATGATGTTTACTTTCCCCTGCTAATTAGGATAATATTCTATAACCGTGGTGTTTAATTGTATAATCATTATTTGTTCCTAATTTAGAAAAGCCAACTCTTTAGTATAAATTACATCCTGTTTTTGCAAATCGACCTATTTCTATCAAACACAAATATCAGACATGCTCACTAACCCAAACGAGTAGACTAAAATAAAACTTTCTCAGTGCCTAGAGCAACAAGAAACCTACAAATGTCACCATTTAAAACAGTCATGCAGCAGAGTAAGTGTTAAATAACAGTGCTATGTGTAAGGTACCACTATGGTGCAGTGCAGGATAAGTAGACACAGCCCAGCAGACAGCTGCAGTCTTACTGCAACCTAAGGTTTCCTGTACAAGTGGTTTCCAACACAGTGCTACAATACAATCACCTAGATTACGAGTTTTGCGTTAGAGGCTGTGCGGTGCTAATGAGCAGTTTTCCCTCACCGCTCACTTACCTGCATCGCTGGTATTACGAGTTTTCAGAAACCCATCGTTAAAAGACAAGAAGTGAGCGTTGAGCAAAATTTTGCTCATTACCGCACTCCAATACCAGCGCTGCTTAAGTCAGCGGTGAACTGGTCGTACGTGCT